>NC_058081.1:362723719-362946414 GCF_014858855.1 Bufo gargarizans | reverse complement strand
TACAGTCGAGGTACGAGGATATGCGATCATCTACCATTGGGATTTTCGCATAGGCTGAGCAGTCAGGGAGAGAGCCAGGTCTGATGCAGGGCTCTCCTTTTTGTTCCTTAGTTTTGGATCCAGTCAGTCGTATATTCATTTTGTGTTTTCTAGTTTCCTGCACACCTTCCGTGACATTATAAACCGCCAAAACCGTCTCTAGCATGGATCCGGTTTCACTTTTGATTGAACGCGTGCAGGGTCTTTCATTGGAGGTAGCAGATCTCCGTAAGACTCTTTCTCAGTTTCAAGTGACCGGTTTAGCTTGCGTTCATGGAGCTTGTTCTGAGCCTAAGATCTCGCTCCCGGATACGTTCTCCGGGGGTAGTGAGAATTTTGTGCGTTTAGAGAGGCTTGCAAACTCCATTTTCGCCTACTTCCCCATTCCTCTGGTGATGAGGAACGGAGGGTGGGGATCATCATATCGCTGCTCAGGGATAACGCTCAGTCCTGGGCCTTTTCGCTGCCGGTGGGGGCACGGCCCTCCGTTCAGTGGATGAATTCTTTTTAGCCCTGGGTCAGATATATGATGATCCGGATCGTGTTGCTCTGGCTGAGTCTAGACTACGTCTTTTATGTCAGGGTAAACAATCCGCAGAGATATACTGTTCAGAATTTCGGAGATGGGCAGCTGATACTGGTTGGAATGATGCTGCACTCCGAAGTCAATTTTGCCATGGTCTTTCAGAGGGATTGAAAGATGCATTTGCCTTTCATGAGAGGCCTACCTCCTTGGACTCTGCCATGTCTCGGGCCGTTCGTATTGACAGGCGTCTTAGAGAGAGAGGAGAGATCACTCCTTCCTGTCATACTCAATCCCAGGACAGTGCGGCGGTCTCATTCTGTGCACAGGGGTCTCAGTCGCTGTCAACCCCTTCTGAGCAGGAGCCCATGCAGCTGGGTTTGATTGCCTCTAACAATAGAAGATTCAGCCCTCATGGGAAGGTTTGTTTCTGTTGTGGAGGTATAAATCATTTGGCAAATGTTTGTCCCTCTAGGAGATTCAGGCAGTTTTTTGAGAGTAATAAAGAAACAAAAAGGAAAAAAATCCTTTAAAAATGTTCCATCTGTTACCATTGGCAGGGTTGATGCGGAAATTGAAGGTTTTCCGTTTGCTTGTAGTTCCCGTTTTGTCCTACCTGCCAGGGTGGCGCTAGAGAGCAAGAACATTTTTTGCGAGATTTTTGTAGATAGTGGAGCAGCTGTCAATCTCATTGATAATCAATTTGCTATAACTTATGGTTTCCAGGTATGCACTTTGGGAAAGGATATACCTGTTTTTGCACTTTCTCAGAAATCATTAAAGGGCAGAGTTCACAATATCCGTTTGATTGTGAGTGATGCTCATGTTGAGGATGTGTCATGTTTCGTCCTTAGCGGGTTGCCTACTCCTCTAGTGTTGGGGCTACCCTGGCTCACTAAACATAACCCCACCATTGATTGGCAAGCGAGGCAAATAAATGGTTGGAGTGACTTTTGCAGAGAGAATTGCCTCACGACATCTGTTTCTGAGGTTTCTACTAAGACTGTACCATCTTTTCTCTCTGAATTTTCGGATGTCTTCTCTGAGAGTGGTGTTCAGGACTTGCCCCCGCACAGGGAGTACGATTGCCCTATTAATCTCACCCCAGGCGCCAAGCTGCCTAAATCTCGTTTATACAATCTCTCCCAACCTGAATGGGTCGCTATGCGTGCTTATATCTCTGAGAGTCTGAGAAAGGGACACATACGACCCTCGAAGTCACCTGTTGCCGATGTTTTTTTCTTTGTTAAGAAAAAATATGGTTCTTTAAGACCATGTCTGGATTTCAGGGAGCTGAACAGTATCACAATTCGTGACCCTTATCTGCTTCCTTTGATCCCGGACCTGTTTAACCAGATTGTTGGGGCTAAAGTTTTTTCCAAGTTGGATCTAAGAGGGGCATACAACCTGGTCAGGGTCAGAGAAGGAGACGAATGGAATACGGCCTTCAATACCCCTGAGGGCCATTTTGAGAATTTCGTTATGCCTTTTGGTTTGATGAATGCTCCAGCCGTCTTTCAGCATTTTGTGAACAGCATTTTTTATCATTTAATGGGGAAATTTGTATTAGTGTAGATGGATGACATTTTGATTTTTTCTCCTGATTTCAAAACTCATAGGGAACACTTACGTCAGGTCTTGCTCATTCTGCGGGAGAATAAATTGTACGCTAAACTGGAGAAATGTGTGTTTGCGGTTCCAGAAATTAAATTACTGGGGTTTCTTCTCTCCGCTTCTGGTTTTCGCATGGACCCCGAGAAGGTCCGCGCTGTGCTTGAGTGGGAGCTTCCTGAGAATCAGAAGGCGCTGATGCGTTTTTTGGGCTTTGCCAATTATTACAGGAAGTTTATTTTGAATTATTCCTCTATTGTTAAACCACTCACTGATATGACTAGAAAGGGGGTAGATTTTTCCTCCTGGTCGGTAGAGGCGTGTTAGGCCTTTTCTAATATCAAGGAGAGTTTTGCTTCCGCTCCCATCTTGGTACAACCTGATATTTCTCTACCCTTCATAGTTGAGGTTGATGCTTCTGAGGTGGGTGTGGGGTGCGGTCTTGTCTCAGGGTCCCTCTCCTGCCAAAGTGGCGACCGTGTGCCTTTTTCTCGAAGAAACTCTCCTCCGCAGAGAGAAATTACGATGTGGGAGATAGGGAATTGTTGGCCATCAAATTGGCTTTTGAGGAATGGCGCCATTGGCTAGAGGGAGCCAGACACCCTATTACCGTGTTTACTGACCATAAGAATCTGGCCTACTTGAAGTCAGCCAAGCGTCTGAACCCGAAAAAGGCCACGTGGTCTTTGTTCTTTTCCAGGTTTAATTTTGTTGTCACGTTCCGCCCTGAGGTTAAGAATGTGAAGGGGGATGCCCTGTCACGTTGTTTTCCGGGAGGTGGGAATTTTGAAGGTCCCATTTTGGCTGAAGGTGTGGTGGTCTCTGCTCTTTATCCTGAATTAGAGGCAGAGGTTCAGGTAGCCCAGTCAGAGGCTCCTGATCTTTGTCCTCCTGGGAGGTTGTTTGTGCCTCTCGCTTTAAGACACAAGATTTTTAAGGAACACCACAATACTGTCCTTGCTGGGCACCCGGGGGCAAGAGCCACAGTGGATCTCATCGCTCGGAGATTCTGGTGGCCGGCGCTTCGTAAGTCGGTTGAGGGTTTTGTGGCAGCCTGCGAGACCTGCGCTCGTGCCAAAGTCCCTCATTCACGGCCATCAGGTCCTCTCCTTCCCTTACCCATTCCTTCCCGTCCTTGGACACATCTGTCCATGGACTTCATTATGGACCTGCCTCGTTTCTCGGGGAAGACTGTGATTCTGGTAGGTGGTGGACCAGTTTTAGCAAAATGGTGCATTTCATCCTTTTTCCTGGCTTGCCCAATGCTAAGACGCTGGCGCAGGCATTTATTGATCACATTGTCAAATTGCATGGTATTCCTTCAGACATAGTCTCTGATAGGGGCACGCAGTTTGTTTCCAGATTCTGGAAGGCTTTCTGTACTCGCTTGGGGGTTCGGTTGTCATTCTCTTCTGCTTTCTACCCGCAGTCGAATGACCAGACAGAGCGCGTCAATCAGAATCTGGAGACATATCTGCGCTGTTTTGTGGCGGAGAATCTGGAGGATTGGTGTTCTTTTTTGTCTCTTGCTGAGTTTGCTTTAAATAACCGTCGCCAGGAGTCCTCTGATAAGTCACCATTTTTTGGTGCATATGGGTTTCATCCGCAGTTCGGGACATTCTCTGGAGAGGGGTCTTCTGGTTTACCTGATGAGGACAGATTCTCCTCGTCTTTGTCATCTATTTGGCAAAAGATTCAGGATAATCTAAAGAGCATGAGTGAGAGATATAAGCATGTGGCGGATAAGAGACGTGTGCCTGGTCCGGACCTGAATGTTGGTGATCTGGTGTGGTTGTCTACTAAGAATATCAAATTGAAGGTTCCCTCCTGGAAGTTGGGTCCTAAGTTTATTGGGCCTTACAAAATCTTGTCCGTCATCAATCCTGTTGCTTACTGTCTTGATCTTCCTCAGACTTGGAAGATCCATAATGTTTTTCATAAGTCCTTATTAAAACCTTATGTCCAACCCATTGTACCCTCGCCTTTGCCTCCTCCTCCGATTGTGGTTGATGGTAATCTTGAATTTCAGGTCTCTAGGATTGTGGATTCTTGTATTGTCCGCGGTTCTCTCCAGTACCTCGTTCATTGGGAGGGTTATGGTCCTGAGGAGAGGATGTGGGTCCCAGTGACGGACATTAAGGCCACTCATCTCATTAGGGCTTTCCATAGGTCCCATCCTGAGAAGGTGGGCTCTGAGTGTCTGGAGTCCACTCGTAGAAGGAGGGGTACTGTCACCACCAGACATCTGAGGAGCTCTGACAGACGTCTAGAACCTCCTCCTTGAGGTTCCTTTGTTTTGCTTTCATTTTCTCATCTCGTTAGCCTCTCTCAGCTGTCATGTAGTTGCACTGATTGCATCCCTTTAAATCCTTTTCCCATAGTGCATCACTTTGCGGTTTATACAACTTCCTGGAGTGTGTGCATGCTGTTCCTACTTCTGAGTCTTCTACAAGATAAGTTTTGTTCATTTATTTGTGTTTTTCTGTTTGCTGGATCCCAAGTGACCCTGACTCCCTCTGTATCTAGTGTAGGGAGCCGGTGGTCGTGTCCCCTCACTATTATAGGGTGTTCAGGTGTTATACAGTTGAGGTAAGAGGATATGCGATCATCTACCATTGGGATTTTCGCATAGGCTGAGCAGTCAGGGAGAGAGCCAGGTCTGATGCAGGGCTCTCACTTTTTGTTCCTTAGTTTTGGATCCAGTCAGTTGTATATTCATTTTGTGTTTTCTAGTTTCCTGCACACCTTCCGTGACACTAGTGTTTTTTCCTATAGGTTGCATGGTGGTCATAACCATGGAAACGAGCTGTGTATAATGAAGGGACCCCCCAGAGCGGATACCTTGGGGGACACATGGGGGAACGATCACTTTTTTATGGCTGGTTTTATTGTATTAGCCGGTGGTGGTTGTGTGGTTGGTCTCCCCGTCCTCCCTTTTTTATAGTTCAGGTCTTACTTGGCATTAAATCTGGTTCCAGTTGGTTTGTGACATTTTTTGCCTAGTGACAGCTGTCAAGGAGTCAGCTGTTTATTGGTCAGCTGTCTGGCGGCGGAAGAATGGCGGTGATGGATTGGCAGAAGTCTTCTGCGGCTGGAAAGCTGCAGGTTTAAAAGAAGAGAGATCGCCTTCAGTCAGTGGCAGTGTTCAGAAGACCGGGATCTGTGCCCCGCCCTCCCTCCTAATTTTTTTGTCATGTTGCTTATTTTGGGGCTATGGTTGCCCAGCTAATGCTGGGTGGACTTGGTGGTCAAATATTTATTCATTATTGGTTTTAATGTTTGTGATTATTCATGGTTTATTTATTTATTAAATAAACCATGAATAATCCCAAATACACAGCCTATTTTATTCCAACTCTAAAGGTGTGGTCTGTTATCTGTTATTTATTAATTAGGTATAGTATTTATGCTATCTGTCCTGCATGTAATGGAAAAATTAATCCAGCCAGCAAAATAAGCAATATGGATAATAACACGTTAGTAAATGCCTTCTATTAAATTTCTCGATATAATAAATGTCATTTGCTGAAATGAGACAACCCCTTTATATCTTCTCAGTAACTTAATAGACAGTCCTGCCTGCATAGAAAGAAAATGACTGTGGTCTTGGTGTAAGACCTCTTTCATACGGCCGTGTGCTGGCCGGGCCCATGCTGCGGACCACAAATTGCAGTCTGCAATGCACGGACACCAACCATGGGGAAGCTGCATGTGGATCGGGGACCCATTCACTTGAATGGGGTCTGCGATCCGTCCGTTCCGCAAAAAGATAGAACAAGTTCTCATTTTTTTTTTGTGGAACGGAAACAAGTAGCGGAACCCCATGGAAGCACTCCGTAGTGCTTCTGTGGGGTTCAATTCCGTGCTTCTGTTCCATTCCGCACCACATGTGCAAGAGGGTTTTGGATTTATAACTATTATAGCAGAAGGACCCGGCTTTGTATGGGTATATTTCATCTATTTCATTTTATGTTTCCGTGTCATAAAAAGATATCAATAGTTTCCCCCATAACAGTAACCTCCACAGTGCCCGCCCCTTTAACAGTGACTGCATTTTTAAGTGACCTGCACAGTGCCCCTTTACATTGACCACCCCTTTAACCTTGACCTCCACAGTGTCTGCCCATTTAACCGAGACCTCCACAGTGACAACCCCTTTAACAGTGACCTCCACACTGCCCGCCCCTTTAACAGCGACCTTTACAATGCCCGCCCTTTTAGCAGTGACCTCCACATTGCCCGTCCCTTTAATAGTGGCCACCCTTTAACAGTAATCTTCACAGTGCCCGTCCCTTTAACATTGACCACCCCTTTAACAGTGACATTTATAGTGGGCGCCCCTTAAACAGTGACTTCCACAATGCCCGCCCCTTTAACAGTGACCTCCGCAGTGCCTGCCCCTTTGAAGGGTTTCTTACCCCCCATTTTTTCCTATTAAACAGGCTGACGTTATAGATGTGAAAATGTCACCTGAATTTAACTCTGCCTTTTTTATTTATTTAAGTATGCCCCCGTTTTTGTGTAATTTAAACTTTTATTATATGCAAATGAGCCTCAAGGAGCGGGGGGCATTGCACGCAGGCGCGAGATTTACACGGCAGACGGGGCCAGCAGGAGAACCAACCTTGGCTTGGCCCTGTCAACCAAGACAGAAGGGCGTGGAAATGAGGTGGCCGAAACGGAGCCTCTAGGAGCAGGTTCAACACCCCCCTGCTCCTAGAGGCTCATTTGTATATAATAAAAGTTAAGATTACACGAAAAAGGGGGGTATACTTAAACAAATAAACGCAGTGTTAAATTCAGGTGACATTTTCACAACTATAATGTCAGCCTGTTTAATAGCGAAAATTGGGGTGACAGAAACCCTTTAACAGTGACATTCACATTGCCCGCCCCTTTAACAGTGAACTCCACAGCACCCGTCTGTTTAACAGTGGACCCTGCCCCGAATGCATGTAGCTGTGTAGTTGTGCCATCATACGTCATATGACTGAATATTTAAGGACCTGCGAACTGCTAAAACCAGTTATCAGTTGTTATTGCAACCTGGAGTAGCACCTGCGAGCTTCTATTGGCTAATAAGTCCCTTGTGGCAGTGTAAATGAAAGTTTGGATGTAAGTGAAAGGCTTGCTGGCTTCTATTGGCTAATGCAGGCTATTAGGTTAGCTAAAGTAGAAAATGAGCCAAATTACAGAAGAGGGTAAAACTAATCCTATTTTATTTAAATATCTCAAAAGTAAAAAAAAAAAAAAAAAAAAAAAAAGCTTCTACTGAAAATATTTTCCTAGAACTAATAAAGAAGGATATTTGGTCAGAGATGATTTAAGAGTGCAGAGATATTAAATACACTTTTCTCATCTATACAGATATAGATAATATGTGGTGCACAGGGCTGACAAAATCTCTGGTGGAGGTGCTCACAGTAATAGAGGAATCACCCTTCCTCTAAAGAACATGAAAATAAAAGTGAGGAATACTGGGCACTCTCACTTCTATGAGACCACAAAGTTTATTAAAGGTGACACTTCAAATATATTACATAAAATGGATACAATATCTAAAATAACACATATAACATGCAATATAAAATCCGGATATTTAACTCTAAAATCAATATGATGCCATGAAGATGGTTAGCGTTAAAGAAGTCTTATGGTATTAACAAAATCTGTGAATAAAGTGCACCAAATGCAATCTCCTTCAGATATACGATCTCCCAGTTCAAACCTCTTACATTCAGAGGGTATCAGTTTGTGGTTTGGTTGCAGTGGTGTATATGCGGCGTCCCGCTGTACTCACTGTTTTACTCAAACTTGACTTTTTCCATGGCTGCTTTGTATTGCTGGTGTTCCGGTACAATGGATAACTGTGTCCGGCCCTCGTTCGTGCTTCTCTTATTCCTCCCGATCCCTTCCGACTGCCGCTCTGTAAGTGTAAGAGCCGGCACTCCGCGCTGGACTTTGTTTGCACGTGTGGTTGGAAACTCGTGCTTCTATGTCCAAGTCCTGTGTAGGTGAGCGTCTCGGGATTTAGGTGGGCACTGGAGGTATCACCGCAAGTATAACTGACATTCGTCAGGGGGTCTTTTGCACCAAACGCGTTTCGGGGTGTTAATACCCCTTCCTCGACCACCCCTTCCTTCTATCGCCAGTGTTTTTTCCTGTCCCATTAGGATAGGAAGCAGGAGAGGTGTATGGAGTCTCTACACGGACCCACCTGCATATTTATCAGGCCGAGGTCGGATCCGTAAGTTCGGCTCTCCCTCCTCCCCTCATGGCCTGAGCTCGGACGCAAATGGTTGCGCTCCCTGTGAAGATCCCCTCTGCGGCGGTCCAGGGTGATTTCATGCAGAGGGGAAAGGAAGATAGCGGCCGGAGCGGCACTGAGATGTGTTCCCTCCGGTCGTCGGCGCATGACGTCAGATGCTGGGAGTGGAGCCGGATGTCGTGACGTCATCCTCGAGCGCCGCAGGTCCTGGAAGGGAAAAGGATATAAAAACCCACAGAACCGGCATGATGGTGTCCGATCAACACCTGTCTCTCACCCAGAGAGCTATAACTGGGACTTCGGGAGCAAGCATGAGTGCCCCCACCACGTCGGGCTCTGGAGCCGAGCCTGCATCAAATCCAGGAGCTGTGAGTAGCCTGAATTCAGGCACATGATGTTTATTCATTTCCATGGTTAACTGATCCATCTCTCCCTTATACTTCCAGGGAGAAAATAATTCTGCTTCTGCTCCTAAGAAAACAAGGAAATGTGGAATATGTTATAAGCGGTTACACAGTACTGGGGCTAAACCCTTATGTTAAGAGTGTACTTCCAATATCGTGAAAGATGAATCCTCTAGTTTTCTCGACGATATCAGAACTCTAGTAAAGGAGGAGGTTCAGTCCGCTTTAGCGTCTAGGGACCCAGCTCCCACTAGGATCCCTCCTCAAGGTATTCGCAATACTCACAATCTGGTTTTAGACTCAGACTCTGAGGCGTTAGAAGGCTCAGACTCTGAATCTATACAAAAACCATACGTATCCCCGGGCGCCGCTCTCCATGTCTGTATACTTAGTTCACAATGTCCTAATCGGTTAAAGGTCCTCTTTAAGGATCCCATGGACAGGAAAGCTGAAAGCCTTCTAAGGAAAACCTGGGAGGCCACAGCGGCCCCTCTTAAACTGGGGGTAGCCTCCACATGCGTAGCCAGGACCTTGAATTTATGGTTAGAACAACTCGAAATTCACCTGGTCAATAAAACACCACAGGATCAAATCCTTGAGAGTATTCCCCTGTTAAAAATGGTCCCTTGTACTCTGTCATAGCTCTGCGGCGGTGTGCGGTTTGTCACCAAAACATATTAGTTTACGGCCTGTTGCCACTACCCCACTGCAGTGCTACACTGTTTCCAGCTACTGTCTGATGGCTGACTGGTGCTGCAAGATGATAATTCAGAGGTGGAAGTGGAGGAAGAGGTGGAGGAGGAGAAGGGGGGGGGGGGGTTGCAGCCACTAATATAGGTGGAAATCCTGATGGAAGTAGGGCCTGCAACCCTTGGCGTCGGTAGCACCTGTGCCATCCCAGGGTACGACTTGCTCCCGGCCTCCACAACGTTCACCTAGTGTGCCATCAGGGAAATGTAGCATCCTTGGCCACAAGCACTTGTCCATGTGAGTGTCAGTCATTAAGTGGACCTTCCCAATAACTGTGTTGGTCAGGGCATGGGTGATGTTACGGGACATATGCTGGTGTAAGGCGGGTACGGCACACTAGGAAAAATAGTGGCGGCTGGGGACTGAGTATCGAGGCACCGGCGCCACCATCAGGCTGCGGAAAGCCAGTGTCCACAAGCCTAAATGGCAATATTTCCTGGGCCAGCAATTTGGAAAGGTGCGCATTTAGTGCTATGGCCTGTGGGTGGGTGGGTGGTTGGGTATTTGCGCTTTCGTTCAAAGGCCTGGGGTATGGATATCTTCATGCTGCGCTGGGACAGTGGATGTGCTAGCTGATGGTGCTTGCAAAAGTCCAGGTGCAGGGTGGGAGGCATCCGGGCCTGAGTCTTGGACAGGGGATTGGCCAGCACATAACACAGGGGAAGAGGAGGCAGTGGTGTTGTCATGGAACCATGAACCAGACGTACAACAGAGATGAGTGGAAATAAGAAGGCTTTATTGGAAATCAAGCCGTAGCAAAAGTCCAAACGGATGGCTAAACCGAAGCAGGGTCTTGCGTAGACAGAGGTCAGGAACCAGGAGGGTGGTCAGACGAAGCCAGGATCAGGAACCAACGGGGTAGTCAGACGAAGCCAGGATCAGGAACCAACGGGGTAGTCAGACGAAGCCAGGATCAGGAACCAACGGGGTAGTCAGACGAGGCCAGGATCAGGAACCAGAAGCAGCAGCAGTCTTAGAAGCATGTGAACACAGGAGGACCAAGCAAGGAACTGAAGCCACAGACCTTCTATATATATGAGCTAGGCATCCAGCTCCTCCCAGTGGGAAGGAGAAGCCGCAGGGTGGGAGGCTACAAGAAACCCAGAAACCAAGATGGCCGCCAGCACATGTCAAACGAAGGTAAGACCATGACAGTACCTCCCCCTCAAGGGCCCCTCCTCCGCGGAGTAAGGAACGGTTTCTGAGGGAAGCGTGCGTGGAAGGCTCGGAGCAAAGCAGGAGCATGGACATCTGCGGAGGGAACCCAGGAACGCTCCTCTGGACCATAACCACGCCAATGGACCAAAAACTGCAACCGACCGCGGACCAGGCGTGAGTCCAGGATATTGCTCACCTCATATTCCTCATGATTGCCCACTTGGACCGGACGGGGCCGAGGAACCGAGGAAGTGAAACGATTACACACCAACGGCTTCAACAGGGAGACATGAAACACGTTGGAGATCCGCATGCCAGGAGGAAGCGCAAGGGCATAGGCTACCGGGTTTACCCTGCGAAGCACTCGGAAGGGACCAACAAAGCGAGGCGCCAGCTTGGGAGTGGGCACTCGAAGGTTGAGGTTGCGGGTGGACAACCATACACGGTCTCCGACCTGGTAGGAAGGAGCGGGCGCTCGTCTGCGATCAGCCTGGAGTCTCTGGCGCTGCGCAGAGACCTCAAGGGACCTCTGGATCTGTACCCAAGAAGCACGTAGGACGGAAAGGTGATCCTCCACAGCCGGAGTATCCTGGGGAGAGAATACCTCCGGTAACACGACAGGTTGGAACCCATAATTGGCCATGAAGGGAGACGTCCCAGAGGAAGAGTTCACCGCCGTGTTCCTGGCAAACTCAGCCCAAGGCAGGAGGTCAACCCAATTGTCTTGGTGATCGGAGACATAGCAACGAAGGAATTGCTCCAAGGCCTGATTAGATCGTTCTGCGGCCCCATTGGACTGAGGGTGGTAGGCCGAGGAGAAAGAGAGATGAATCCCCAACTGGGAGCAAAAGGCGCGCCAGAACCTGGACACAAACTGACTCCCCCGATCCGACACAATCTCCTTGGGCAAACCGTGCAACCGGAAGACCTCCCTGGCGAAAATCGTGGCCAACTCTTGTGCAGAGGGTAACTTCTTGAGAGGAACACAGTGGCACATTTTGGAAAACCGGTCCACAATCATGAGAATGACCGTATGGCATCGGGATGCAGGGAGGTCCACAATGAAATCTATCCCCAGGTGTGACCATGGGCGCTCCCCGGTGGCTATGGGTTGCAAAAGGCCCAACGGAAGGTGCCGAGGGGACTTACTCTGGGCACAAACGGAGCATGCCGCTACATATGCGGCGATGTCGGAACGTAGAGAAGGCCACCAGAACAGACGTGAAACAGCCCAGGACAGCTGGTTCTTTCCAGGATGCCCCGCGGCCTTGGAGTTATGGTAGGTTCGCAACAACCGAGTGCGCAACTCCTCAGGCACAAAACACCTGCCGTTGGGTGTCCCAGAGGGAGCACCAGATTGAGCCGCCAAAATCTGCTCACCCAGGGGAGAGGTCAGGCTGGTGCGAATGGCGGCCAGGATCTGATTCGGAGGTATGACCGAAGTCGGAATCGACTCCTCCCCGGACAGCTCGGAGTACTGCCGTGATAAGGCATCCGCTCTGATGTTCTTGGAACCGGGTAGGTAGGAGACCACGTAATTAAAACGTGACAAGAACAGAGCCCATCTGGCCTGACGTGGTGTCAATCTCTTGGCCTCAGAAAGGTAGGTCAGATTCTTGTGGTCCGTCAGGATGAGAACCGGAACCACCGAGCCCTCGAGCAAGTGCCTCCATTCTTTAAGGGCCTGCACGATGGCCAATAACTCCCTGTCACCAATCTGATAGTTGCACTCCGCGGAAGACAGTTTCCGGGAGTAAAACCCACAGGGAAGCAGAGGACCCTCTGGTGTTCTACGCTGAGACAGAAGGGCGCCTACTCCCGTCTCAGACGCGTCCACCTCGAGGACAAAGGGCAACCCAGGGTTGGGATGCGACAGAATCGGAGCCGACACAAAGGCGGACTTTAGAGCCTCAAAAGCTCGGATGGCCTCGAGCGGCCAGACCTGGAAATTACTGCCCTTCCTGGTCAGATCCGTGAGAGGCTTGGCTAGCATGGAAAAGTCCCTGATGAACTTCCGATAATAATTGGCGAAGCCCAAAAAGCGCTGCAGGGCACGGAGACCACTGGGCTGGGGCCACTGTAAGACAGCCGAAACCTTCTCAGGATCCATGGAGAACCCCTCAGCGGAAATGATGTAACCTAAGAAGGTTACCTGGGATCGGTGAAATTCGCATTTCTCAAGCTTACCGAACAGCCTGTTCTCTCGTAACCGTTGCAACACTCGTCTGACATCCATAATGTGGGCCTCCATGGATTCAGAATATACCAAGATGTCATCCAAATAGACCACCACACACTGCTGCAACAGGTCACGGAAAACATCGTTGATGAATTCCTGGAAGACTGCGGGCGCATTGCACAACCCAAAGGGCATAACCAAGGATTCATAATGACCGGTCCTGGTGTAAACGCGGTCTTCCACTCATCGCCCGCCTTGATCCTTACCAGGTTATATGCCGCCCTCAGGTCGAGTTTGGTAAAGACCGTGGCCCCTTTGAGGCGATCGAACAGCTCGGAAATCAAGGGTATCGGGTAAGCGTTCTTGATCGTGATGCGATTGAGACCCCTGTAATCGATGCAAGGCCTCAACTCACCGCCCTTCTTTTTCACAAAGAAAAATCCAGCCCCTGCCGGGGACGAGGATTTGCGAATGTGTCCGCGTGAAAGCTCCTCCCTCACATACTCCTCCATGGCCTCATTCTCCGCTACCGACAGTGGATAGACTTTGCCACGAGGAGGAACGGCACCGGATTGTAACTCTATGGCACAATCGTATGGGCGGTGCGGAGGTAGGGCAACCGCGCGCACCTTATCGAATACATCCCGGTACTCTTCGTATTCAGGAGGCAACAGAGAGTCCGAGGAAGTACACAGCAACTTGACAGGCCCATCGATGCAACTAACCCCACACTGCGGTGACCATGAGAGGATCTCGACCGATCTCCAATCGAAAGTCGGATTATGCTTCTGGAGCCAGGGGTACCCCAAGACCACCGAGTAGTGTGGAGACGAAATAACCTGGAGACAGACCGACTCTCTGTGAACGGCACCAATGGCTATCCCCACTGGAAGGGTCTCATGAGTCACGTGTGGCGGCAGAAGGGGTCTGCCGTCTATCGCCTCAAGAGCCAGTGGGGAACCTCGAGGCTGCAGAGGAATGGAATTGGCGGCAACGAACACTCTATCAATGAACAAACCACCAGCACCAGAGTCCACCAACGCCTGGGTCGTCACCGAGCCCCCGACCCAGGAGAGGACAACCGTGATCAGTGGTTTGTCAACACGGGAAACCGGGGACGAGGAGACTCCACCCAAGATCTGCCCCCGACAGGACCTCAGGTGCGAGCGTTCTCCCGGACGGTTCGGACATGCCAACCAAAAATGCCCACCGAGACCACAGTACATGCATCGGCCCTCGCGTCTCCGGAGTGCCCTCTCCCCCTCGGACAGGCGAGCAAACCCCCGCTGCATGGGTTCACCCCCAGACAAGTCATCCCCAGGAGGCGTGGGAGGAGAGGGAGGCACGGGTGGGACAGCAAACGTAGGCGCCAATCTGTTAGGAGACCTCCGCAGGCTCTCCTTAAAGGAAGGTCTCTCCCTGAGTCTGGTGTCAATCAAAATCAGGAAAGAAATAAGAGACTCGAGCTCCACTGGTAGGTCCTTAGCTGCAACCTCATCCTTCAAGGCATCCGAGAGACCATGAGAGAAAGCAGCGACCAGAGCCTCATTATTCCAGCCCACCTCTGCTGCCAGGGTACGAAACTCAATGGCGTATTCAGCTACGGATCGTGAACCCTGTCTGATGGACATAAGGAGCTTCGCAGCAGAGGCAGCACGAGCCGGCACATCGAATACCTCCCGAAGAGAAGCAACAAAACCGGAAAACTCGGCAACCACCGGATTGTTGTTCTCCCATAAAGGGCTGGCCCAGGCCAAGGCCTTGTCCGAGAGCAGCGAGATCAAGAAGCCCACCTTTGATCTCTCAATAGGAAAGGCATGTGGCAGCAACTCGAAATAAATGCCCACCTGGTTAAGGAAACCTCGGCACTGAGTTGGCTCTCCCCCAAAGCGCTGTGGAAGGGGGGCAGAACCGGTCATACCCCGAGACACCGCAGGCGCAGCAACAGGTGTCGGGGTAGACTCTGGCGCAACAACCGGGGCGGCAGTAGGAGCGGGCCCAGGAGCGACAACCGACCCATCGGCAACGGAAGCGAAATGAGCCGTGTGTTCAAGCAGGGTTTGCAACGCCACAGCGAACCGACCCAACAGGTGATCCTGCTGATCAAGTCTGGCAACCAGCGTAGGTAGCGAGGATGGCCCTGTACCGTCAGAATTCATGGCTTGGTCCTAATGTCATGGAACCATGAACCAGACGTACAACAGAGATGAGTGGAAATAAGAAGGCTTTATTGGAAATCAAGCCGTAGCAAAAGTCCAAACGGATGGCTAAACCGAAGCAGGGTCTTGCATAGACAGAGGTCAGGAACCAGGAGGGTGGTCAGACGAAGCCAGGATCAGGAACCAACAGGGTAGTCAGACGAAGCCAGGATCAGGAACCAACGGGGTAGTCAGACGAAGCCAGGATCAGGAACCAACGGGGTAGTCAGACGAGGCCAGGATCAGGAACCAGAAGCAGCAGCAGTCTTAGAAGCATGTGAACACAGGAGGACCAAGCAAGGAACTGAAGCCACAGACCTTCTATATATATGAGCTAGGCATCCAGCTCCTCCCAGTGGGAAGGAGAAGCCGCAGGGTGGGAGGCTACAAGAAACCCAGAAACCAAGATGGCCGCCAGCACATGTCAAACGAAGGTAAGACCATGACAGGTGTGACCCGCAGACACTGATTGCGGACCCAGGCATTCAGCCCACTTATTAGGGTTCTTTGATGCCATGTTTCGGATCATGCTGGTGGTGGTGAGGTGTTTACGCCCCTGCTCATTTCGGTACGGCATAGGTTGCAAATGACAATTCTTTTATCGTCCGAACTTTCCTCAAAAAAGCGCCAGACTGTGGAACATCTACCCCTTGGCAAGGGAGATTGCCCCATGGGGGTGCTCCGGGGAACAGTTGCAGGCCTGTTTGGTGTGGCCTGCCTTCTCCCTTTTGCCACCCCACTGCCTCTTCCAGCCTGTTGTGGTGCTGCGGATCCCTCCCTCTCTGTACTGTTGTCCTCACTCAGCTTGCCACCTTTTCAGGTGGGGTCAGTGATTTCATCATCCACCACCTCCTCTTACAGTTCCTTACTCTGGTCATCCTCTTGACTTGTTGACCAAGCAACAACCTCACTTATTGACAACTGTGTCTCATCCTCATCATCAACCTCTTGAACCACTAAGTGCCATTGACTTATTGGCAACTGTGTCTCATCATCATCGTCAGCCTTGTGAAACACTAATTGCCATTCCCCACCCTCATCTTCTTGTGACTGTAGATGCTGAAGAGTTTGGGCTTAAGTGCACACAATCTCCTCATGTCCCTCTTCAAGCGGGCTTGCCGAGAGGCCCAAATCAAGGAATGGTGATGAAAAGAGCTTCTTGGAATATACGAGTGTGGGATCACATGTTTGGCAAGACTCTACATGGTGGGAGGAAGGCGGATCAGGGTGAAGATTCTGTTGACCAGACTCTTAGCTACTAAAACTGGACTTAGTGGAAGACAGGGTGGTGCTCAACCGACTGGAAGCATTATCTTCTGCAATCCAACCGATCACCTGGTCACACTGGTGTGACTTCAAGAGTCGTGTCCTGCGCTGCCCTGAAAACTGGGACATAAAGCTAGGTATCGTGGTTGAGTGTGTTTCTTGTGCTCTGGCAGCAGGCGCAGTTTCAACGTCCTCTTACCCGTCCCTTTATGCTTGCCTTCTGCATATTAAATGGTATATATGCTTGCAAGTATGTCACATGTACAGTAGCGCAAGTTTTGCAAGTGGGTGCGCAAATAAATTAAACTTAAAGAGGACCTTTCACCGATTTTTACACTGTGAACTAAGTATACAGACATGTAGAGCGGCGCGCAGGGATCTCACTGCACTTACTATTATCCCCGGGCGCCGCTCCGTTCTCCTGCTATTCCCTCCGGTATCTCCACTCACTAAGTTATAGTAGGCGGAGATTTCAGTCCCAAAGTTATGGTAGCCGGAGTCTGTCCTTGTTCTGTTCTAGCGCTGGCCAATCGCAGCGCAGAGCTCACAGCCTGGGAGGTTATTTTCCAAGGGCAGACTCCGCCTACTATTGGAGACAATTGAGAAGTGATCTACTTATCCCCCAAGGACAGAGGCCAGACTCCATTAGCCACATGGTAGCAAAAGACAGCAAAATACATGAACTTATATAACTATGCCGCTATTGCATAAAACCGGTGCATACAACATGGGACCGTAATCACATGGTAAGAGGCTGGCAAGTAGTCCTCTCCAAGCACTCGTGGCAACCTCAAAAGAGGGGAGTTTGTCACATATCTTCCCTTTGGGGTTAAGACTAAACAGGTATCTGACCTCCTGTTGGTCAGTACCTAGATTAGTCGGGAAGCCCCCCCACAAAGAAACATTAGCAGAGTAAATAGTTAACAGGGTAGCTCACCCACCAGGGACCGTGCTGGTCTGTAGGTCCCAGGTTGTGGTGAAGCAGTTCCACATCCTAAGTCTCCCTGGTGCAGTTAGGCAAACCGCTGGGGCTACTTGGGGAACAGCGGCCAGCGGCGTTCTGAACTGATGCCAGCACTTCTGCTGGGGCGAGGTGGGTACAAGCCAGTCCTGTAACAAGGGGGTCGGTGGAGCAGAAGCTAGCAGCGCTCTGCCCTGATGCCAGCTCTTCTGCTGAGGTGAGGGGGGTGTAAGCCAGTCCTGTAACAAGGGGGTCGGTGGAGCAGAGGCTAGTGGCGCTCTGCCCTGATGCCAGCTCTTCTGCTGGGGCGAGGGGGGTACAAGCCAGTCCTGTAACAAGGGGGTCGGTGGAGCAGAGGCTAGCGGCGCTCTGCCCGGATGCCAGATCTTCAGCTGGGAAGGGATCAGTGGGTATCGCAGGCTAATCCCCTGCCCCCAGAACTTGGTTGGGAAGTAGCTGGGAAGGGGAGGGCTCGCTTACCTCCTCCTCCTGGTATCCCTGCAGAGATGGCTGGGGATCTGGACCGACCGTCCAGCATCCCTGTACGAATGGCACAGAGCCCGCGGTCTCATCTGCGCCCGTGTCAAGGGGTTTGTGTTCCTCTTTTCCCGGTATCTCTGGCTGCTGTTGGAAGGTGAGGCTGGTTGCCTCTCCTCCCCAGGACTCTGGTTTCTGTAGGGCAGAGGGACCCAGTATCTCCTCCCCCTGGAACTCAGGTTGCCGCTGGGGAGAGAGACCGGTTGTCTCCTCTCCCTGTGATATGCACTGCCGTTGGAGATCTGGGCAGGCGGCCCAGCATCCCTGTAGGGCCGGTAGAGAGACCTCGGTCCCATCTCCACCTGCCCTCTGTGGGTCCTCCCAGGACCAGCCTGTGAGGTCCCTCAACATTTGCGAGTAAGGAACACCTGCGTCCACACCTGGCAACTCCGGCTGCTGCTGAGGGTCTGGGCCAGCTGCCCAGCATCCCGGTGGAGAGCCCTCGGTCCCGTCTCCACCTGCCTGTTGTGGTTCCTCACAGGACCAGTCTATGAGGACCCCTACTTCGGGTTGAGGACCCCTACTTCGGGTTCCTCTGGCCGCCTCAGGGGGAGACTGCTAACCACCTCGGATGCAGCCTCTGCTCGGCTGCTGTAACACTCCTTCCGCTGGGTAATTTCTCTCTCTTTCGCCAGTCGGAATTCTCGTTCCATCCTTGCGTGTCACTTGGCTGTGACCTGGTTCCAGATGGCCTTGTATATATCCATGGACACATTATCTCCATACTGGGCCACTCGCTGCCTCACCTAGGCCAGCTAGTCATCTTCAGAGCCTTCCATACTTGTCTGCTCCAAGTCGCTGGATACCTCTGCTCCCAGGGGCGCTGCATGAGTGCTAGCGTTGCCCTCAATTTGTAACTCCACACGTTACCGGTGTCTCTGAGCTTCTTCTCCTCGCACTAGGACACCATCCCACTGCTTGCCACCAATGTAACGGTATCATCCGTGTCACCGTCTAGTATTCCCTTCTTCCCTTGAAATAGCACCTCCAAGTAATCCACAGAGCAATAAATCGCTATTATCGCTGGTATCGCTGGTATTGCAAAATAAGTCTATACATGAGCCCAAGCTGAATGCTAGAAATACTTTACTGGAAGGCCTCCACATTCAAAAATACAATTTCTTTTATCCCCTTCTCCCATGCAAGGGAGACACCCACAACAAACATACATTAACCAATAACACAAAGGTTACAACCCACATAACATCCTCCCGTCTGCCTTTGATATAATCATGGTACAATGGTTAACATAACTATCCCAGGCAGGACAATACACAATGTCCTCTGTCCTGGAGACAACCGAGGTGTAATTCCATTATCTCTCAGGACAAAGGGAAATCGCCAATACACACGGGGAGACAATAGGACAGACATCACTTACTCAAATATACAATGTCCCACCCTTTACACTACACATAGATATTTAACACATCCCAAAATGGCACGAACTAGACCAGGAATTCAAAGGTTAGTACAAGTCTCTTGGGCCTGGCTGTACTCATGGCTTTACTGTCCAAAACCGTTTCTACACAGTCTTTTGTCCTGGAGACAATTGAGAAGTGATCCACTTATCCCCCAAGGACAGAGGCCAGACTCCGTTAGCCACATGGTAGCAAAAGACAGCAAAATACATGAACTTATATAACTATGCCGCTATTGGATAAAACCGGTGCATACAGCATGGGACCGTAATCACATGGTAAGAGGCTGGCAAGTAGTCCTCTCCAAGCAGTAGTGGCAACCTCAAAAGAGGGGAGTTTGTCACAGTTACTTTGCCATGGTGGATGGGCACAAATGATTTTGATAAATGAAGTACTTCACTTTATTCATATAGTGAGTAAAGTATTAATTCATATATTTTGTGTTTGCATTGAATCTGTCACCTTGATTTTGGGCTATTATCTGAGGTAATACATTTGGCACCAGAAGAGGTCAAATACAGATTGGGCTCAGCATACTGTATATGTGAAACCTGCCTTCTCTAAATTCATTGGAGGCTGATAGTCACGAACCAGCGGGTGTGAACCCACTATGTCACGTGTCCTATGTCCTCTTAGGGAGTTGTCTAAGTGAACCCCTCGATCTTCCCATATCCCTGATGGCAGGGATAGACTATCCCGAGGGGAACACATGTCGCTACCTCTTGAGGAGAATAGTCACACAAGGCAGCTGGTCCAGGCAGACCAGGAGGTACATGAGAAAAGTACCAGAGGTACAGGCTTTGTCAGCAGTCCTTACCAGGAGTAACAGTGTAGGACTGAAGGATGAGGCAGAGGCGGTCAGATACAAACTACAAATTGGTGTGGTATTAAAAAGCAGGAAGTGCTCAACCCCATATGCAGTGGTGCATCTATACTGGGGGGGCAGATCCTGCACTTGTGGCCCGTTGCTTATGGCAATCCCCAGCAAAAATGCAAACAATGGAGGATGCCTGCAGCGGACCACAAGTACCACAATGGACATCCTACACAGGATAGCAATTGTGTGGATGTGATAAGCAATCAAAATAACATAACAAAAACAGAGACAGGTGCACTATGCGGTCTTACTAACCCTCATACTGATGTAAAATTGAGAATTAGCCAACATATCCTGCTTGGAGGACATGTCTGAGCCCGAGCACCACGCCAAGGTTTCTCAAGTAGCTCGGGAACCTAACGCTAAACCTACCTGGGCCGTATGGGCAATACCAGGAGCCAGTGGGCGAATTACAGGTGCGCAAGGTCCGACTCAAAGCAATCTCCCAGTAACCTCCAGCATGTGACCATGCATACAATGGGAGGAGGCAGAGAGCTCTGAGCCCCACCCAAGACTGGCTGATATAGCCCGGGCCTCACATGTGCACCAGAATGCTGCCTGTGGATGGAAATAAAGGCACATTCAGACTAGGAGTTTCTACACCTCCAAAAATTCTGAATACAAACTACAAATTGGTGTGGTATTAAAAAGCAGGAAGTGCTCAACCCCATATGCAGTGGTGCATCTATACTGGGGGGGCAGATCCTGCACTTGTGGCCCGTTGCTAATGGCAATCCCCAGCAAAAATGCAAACAATGGAGGATGCCTGCAGCGGACCACAAGTACCACAATGGACATCCTACACAGGATAGCAATTGTGTGGATGTGATAAGCAATCAAAATAACATAACAAAAACAGAGACAGGTGCACTATGCGGTCTTACTAACCCTCATACTGATGTAAAATTGAGAATTAGCCAACATATCCTGCTTGGAGGACATGTCTGAGCCCGAGCACCACGCCAAGGTTTCTCAAGTAGCTCGGGAACCTAACGCTAAACCTACCTGGGCCGTATGGGCAATACCAGGAGCCAGTGGGCGAATTACAGGTGCGCAAGGTCCGACTCAAAGCAATCTCCCAGTAACCTCCAGCATGTGACCATGCATACAATGGGAGGAGGCAGAGAGCTCTGAGCCCCACCCAAGACTGGCTGATATAGCCCGGGCCTCACATGTGCACCAGAATGCTGCCTGTGGATGGAAATAAAGGCACATTCAGACTAGGAGTTTCTACACCTCCAAAAATTCTGAATACAAACTACAAATTGGTGTGGTATTAAAAAGCAGGAAGTGCTCAACCCCATATGCAGTGGTGCATCTATACTGGGGGGGCAGATCCTGCACTTGTGGCCCGTTGCTAATGGCAATCCCCAGCAAAAATGCAAACAATGGAGGATGCCTGCAGCGGACCACAAGTACCACAATGGACATCCTACACAGGATAGCAATTGTGTGGATGTGATAAGCAATCAAAATAACATAACAAAAACAGAGACAGGTGCACCTTTTGGAGGTGTAGAAACTCCTAGTCTGAATGTGCCTTTATTTCCATCCACAGGCAGCATTCTGGTGCACATGTGAGGCCCGGGCTATATCAGCCAGTCTTGGGTGGGGCTCAGAGCTCTCTGCCTCCTCCCATTGTATGCATGGTCACATGCTGGAGGTTACTGGGAGATTGCTTTGAGTCGGACCTTGCGCACCTGTAATTCGCCCACTGGCTCCTGGTATTGCCCATACGGCCCAGGTAGGTTTAGCGTTAGGTTCCCGAGCTACTTGAGAAACCTTGGCGTGGTGCTCGGGCTCAGACATGTCCTCCAAGCAGGATATGTTGGCTAATTCTCAATTTTACATCAGTATGAGGGTTAGTAAGACCGCATAGTGCACCTGTCTCTGTTTTTGTTATGTTTTTTAGAGGCGGTCAGATAGGCAAAAGGTCAGGGCAGGCGGCACAGGTACAGGTCAGGCAATCCAGGTCAGGAACAGGAGAGTCAAGGCAAGCAGGCAGGGATCAAACAGGTAGCAGAGTCAAGGAATACAGGCATGAGTCAGGAGGAACATGGGAAAACAAGCAGATATCAGGAGCCTTAGCAGGACACAAGGACCTTGACACTGAGGCATCTGGGAAGGTAGCTGAACCACTTATCTATGTGCAGGAGGGCTAGAATTGGTTGGCAAGGTCACATGATCCAACCCATAAAACACAGGAAGTAACACGCAGCGGCCCTTAAGGAAATGATGCAGGAAAATAGCTGTCATGGCGGCCAGGAACTCAGATACACAGACAACCAAATACACAAGTGTCTAGGCTAGATGCTGGGGACAGGTCACCTCCTAGCACATCCCTGACTTCTCTCCCTATGCTGCTAAGCCCACATTCAGACCTTAATGGTAGGTATAAAGTGTCCTCGTGCCTGGACTGCAAACACTCTAGAATCCCTGAGATGGTGAAAAGGGAGAAGGGGCAGATGACACACAAATAGCCTAGACCGCAAACAACCCAAACAGAAACGAAACTTATCTGAGCTGGAACAGACAATCCTTCCTTCCTGAATCCAAGACCAGAATGAATTGTATAGCCCGCACAGCCCTCTGGGATTGAAGGCAATTTAACCACCTCCCGACCGCCTAACGCACCGATGCATCCGTGAAGTGGTTGATTTACTCCTCCTGGACGCATCGGCGCGTCATCTCGCGAGACGCGAGATTTCGTCACAGCCGGCCCGCGCATGCGCATCGCGGGCCGGCATTTCGTCGAGGAGTATTTCGTCAGCAACCTGCCAGCCAATGATCGCGGCTGGCAGGTTGCTGATTTTTAAAAAAAACAATCAGAAGCCATATAGCAGATCATATTTGTAAATATGATCTGTTATATGGCTGGCCTGCTCCTCTGCTGGTTCTTTTCGTCGGTTGGATCCAGCAGAGGAGCAGGCTACACAGTGAGTACACCAAACACCTCATACTAGCCCCAGATCACCTCCCTGAACCCCAATTAACCCTTTGATCACCCCTTTGATCGCCCCTGTCAATCACTAGTGAAAGGAAAAAAGTGATCAGTGCAAACTGTCACTTTTTTTTTTCACTGGTATTGACCGTTAGGTTTTAGGTATAGTTTAGGCCCCTTGGTTAGGTAGTTTAGGGATCAGTTAGCGCCTAGCCCACCGCACCGCAGTCACTGATTCGCTGATTAGCGTATCGCTAATCAGCATTTGTACTTTTATAGTATCTGGAAGTGATCAAAACTGATCACGGTCAGATCTATAATTGTATTAGTGTCACTTTAGGTTCGCCCTCCACCCAAAATGCAGTGTTTGCCCGATCAGGCCTGATCGGTCGCCCACACGTGCGTTCACCCACGCCCGCCCCACCGCAGTGACAAAAAATATTTTTTTTTGATCACTGCACATTCACTTTACACGCGCTGCTGCGATAAAAAAAATCAGTTTTGATATTTTCTATCAACCGCAGCGGCCTCCGGTACTTCGCTAGCCTCCCATTTGTAAGACAGGCTTGCTTTTTTTTCTTGGGTAGTCTCAGGGAATACCCCTAAATTTAGTTGCCCACATGTCAAACAGGGGGTATTCTTCTGAAGAGGCCTACAGGCTTCTGACCCAGTTGGATGAGGAATGGGAACCCTCATCTGATGAATCTGGCGGGTCAGAATACGAACCTGTAGAAAGCAGTGGCTCTCTGACCCAAAGTTCGGACGAGGAGGCTGAGGTCCCTGATAGCACCAGGCGTACCCGGCCCCGTGTCGCTAGACCGCAGGTTGCGCAGGATCCGCTTCAAGAGCAGCAGAGTGGGGCTGGTGCTGTCGGTGAGGTGAGGCATACACCAGCAGCGCAGCCCTTACTGGACCTAGTACCAGCACTGCCGTAGAACATGGTGAAGTAGCGTGCACCAGAAGGGCAGTTGAAGCTGGTA
Organism: Bufo gargarizans; assembly: GCF_014858855.1. Taxonomy (NCBI): domain Eukaryota; kingdom Metazoa; phylum Chordata; class Amphibia; order Anura; family Bufonidae; genus Bufo; species Bufo gargarizans. Next base: position 362,922,301 of record NC_058081.1, on the reverse strand, counting down.
CGGTAGCACGTGCAGTAGTGACCCCATCGCAGCCACCGCAAAGACGTGCCCGTAGAGCCCCTAGAATCCCTGAGGTGCTGGCAAACCCTGATTGGCAGTCCCCAACTTCAGCCGCACCTGTAGTTCCCCCTTTCACCGCCCAGTCTGGAGTTTGGGTTGAGACAGCTCAGATCGGTTAGGCCCTGGGATTTTTTGAGCTGTTCTTGACTGCGGAGCTCTTAGACTTAGTTGTGGCAGAGACAAACCGGTATGCCACACAATTTATAACCGCTAACCCGGGAAGCTTTTATACCCAGCCTTTCTGGTGGAAACCAGTCCAAGTTTCCGAAATTAAAACTTTTTTGGGCCTTCTCCTCAGCATGGGTCTAACTAAAAAGCATGAATTGCGGTCATATTGGTCCACGAACCCAATTCATCACATGCCCATGTTCTCTGCTGCTATGTCCAGGACACGATTTGAGACCATCCTGCGTTTCCTGCACTTTAGTAATAACAAAGAGAAGAAAATACAGCTCTCTCCGGTGAAAAAATGCAAAACTTTATTCCAGCGAGTTAAAATCCATACAGGTGTACAAACAAAGTCAACATGTTTCAGACCTCAAAGGAATATGGGTCCTTCCTCATGACAAACGTGTTAATGAAATGGGAGCTCTCCCTTAAGTAGCCCAAGCTAACCCCAGGCTGATAGATATCACCTGGGAGGTGGAGACCCAAGGGGGCGTTCCCATGCACATGACAAAATAGAAACCCTATTAAACAATGGCAGACACCAGCAAAAGGAAAACACTTACATATAGATAAATTAAGTCACTAAAAACAGTGATCATTGTACTAAGTAAAAATACAAGTACAAACAGAGCAAAAGTACTAATAGCAAAGCATATGTGTGGTAGAAAAGACGAAACGGTCCCAAATCAATACTGTAAAATGAGATCATGACGTCTATTTAAACCACAGGGCTGGCGAGATTCTAACTGGAAGATCCAGAAAGCCTCCCTATTGAGGAGTTTCCTCCTGTGATCTCCCCCCCTAGGCGGCAAAAAAACTCTTTCTATACCCTTTACTAGTAGGTGGGATACATCACCAGCATGTACCACTGCAAAATGCAGGCTGACTGCAGAGACATTCCGGTCCTTATAATGAGGCACATCGGAAATGTGTCTGCGAATCCGATTTTTTAAGGGGGTAGTGGTGCAGCCCACATACAACAAAGAACAAGCCGTACATGTAACAAGATACACCACGTATTTGGTGTTACAATTGATGTAGGATTGAATATTGTATACCCTCTCGTTATTCATGGACTTGAACGTTTTTTCAGTAGTCATATGTTGGCAACAAATGCATTTTTTATGACCACACTTAAAGTTACCTTTATGCTGTAACCAGGTGGCTTGTGGTTTTTTGGACACTGAAAAAAAGCTAGGGCTAATAATATTGCCTAGGGTGGGTGCTTTCTTAGCTACACACTTTATTCCGTTAGACACAATATCAGACCACTCGCCATCAAAATTGAGTACATTAAAATATTTCTTCATAATTTTACATATGGCAGAAAACTCTTGGCTATATTGTGTAACGAAATAAGTTGCTTGCTGGCAATGATTAGAATCCACTGGTGACCTGCGTGCCTGAGATTGTTCCGGAAAAATCAACGACTGTCTATTAATTTGTGAAACCATTTTTTTAGCATGTTGTATATCTTGCTGTGAATAGTCCCTACGTAACAGTCTATTAGTAATGTTAGAGGCTTCTGTTTCAAAAGCTCTCTGATCGGAACAATTGCGACGGGCACGTATAAGTTCACCCCTGGGGATGCTATGGATAGTATGGGAAGGATGGCATGACTGGGCCAGAAGTATGGTATTACCTGCTAATTGTTTGCGATAAGTCAGTGTGTTGACTGCACTAGTGGAGGGATCCCCCCTCAGGCACAGATCCAAAAATTGAATCTCAGTTTGGTGAGTATGAAACACAAATTGTATTTCATCCACCTTGGAATTAAAATATTCCATTAACTCCGGTATGGACGTCACATCACCAGACCACACCATCAGCAGGTCATCGATGTAACGTCCATACCAGAGCAGGTGGTCCAGGAGTGGGAGGGTGTCGATGAGGAGAAAGCATCCCTCCCACCATGCCATAAATATATTAGCTATGGAGGGAGAGAACTTGGCCCCCATCGACACCCCCGACACCTGTAAATAAAAATTCTCACCAAACAAAAAATAATTGTGCCTGAGGAGGAAATCCACCACGTGGACAACATATTCCCTCAGTGTCTGGGTGTAATCACTATAATGTTCAAAAAACCACCTCAGCGCAATGATGGCCAAATTGTGGGGAATATTGGTGTATAAGGACGTAATGTCCGCTGTTACCCATGAGTAGTTGTCCCTCCACTTAAAATCAGCAAAAGCTTGTAGCACCGCCCTAGTGTCCTTGAGAAACCCTGGAATGAGTGGTATCAGGGGCTGTAACAGGGAGTCCACCCACTCAGAGAATCGCTCAGAGTATGAGCCTATACCAGCCACAATGGATCTGAGGGGTGGAGGGAATACATCTTTGTGGACTTTGGGTAAAGCATGAAAAATAGGAGCTATAGGGTGTTCCACAAAGATGTACTCCCGCTCCCTAACACTGAGACAGCCACATGATACCCCACAGTCCAGGAGTTTCTTCATTTCTGATTGAAAATTCCTCAGTGGGTCACTGGTCAGGCGGACATAAACATTAGTATCATCCAGCATGGTAGTGACAAGGGATCCATATAGGCCCTTGTCCAATACCACTACTGACCCCCCCTTATCTGCCTCCTTGACAATAATGTCCTCCCTTGCTCCTAAATCTCGCAAGGCAGTTTTTTCCGCTATGGTCATGTTAGAATAGCTCTGTGTCCTAGAAATATCATACAAGAGACATAATTCTTTTTCAACCAATTCTTGGTATTTATCTAAAGCAATTTATCTAAAGCAAGTCCGTTAGTGTCAGTGTTGCGCCAGCATTATATGGCAATATTATGAGCTTTGCTGAACTTGTTCATTGTAACTCCCTTCAAACTGGTATAAGGGATGAGGGAGGTCACATTAATACCTCTGTGTCCTTCAAAACATGTAATAGGGATTTTTACCCTATTCAATCTCGATCAATTGCTTTAGATAAATACCAAGAATTGGTTGAAAAAGAATTATGTCTCTTGTATGATATTTCTAGGACACAGAGCTATTCTAACATGACCATAGCGGAAAAAACTGCCTTGCGAGATTTAGGAGCAAGGGAGGACATTATTGTCAAGGAGGCAGATAAGGGGGGGTCAGTAGTGGTATTGGACAAGGGCCTATATGGATCCCTTGTCACTACCATGCTGGATGATACTAATGTTTATGTCCGCCTGACCAGTGACCCACTGAGGAATTTTCAATCAGAAATGAAGAAACTCCTGGACTGTGGGGTATCATGTGGCTGTCTCAGTGTTAGGGAGCGGGAGTACATCTTTGTGGAACACCCTATAGCTCCTATTTTTCATGCTTTACCCAAAGTCCACAAAGATGTATTCCCTCCACCCCTCAGATCCATTGTGGCTGGTATAGGCTCATACTCTGAGCGATTCTCTGAGTGGGTGGACTCCCTGTTACAGCCCCTGATACCACTCATTCCAGGGTTTCTCAAGGACACTAGGGCGGTGCTACAAGCTTTTGCTGATTTTAAGTGGAGGGACAACTACTCATGGGTAACAGCGGACATTACGTCCTTATACACCAATATTCCCCACAATTTGGCCATCATTGCGCTGAGGTGGTTTTTTGAACATTATAGTGATTACACCCAGACACTGAGGGAATATGTTGTCCACGTGGTGGATTTCCTCCTCAGGCACAATTATTTTTTGTTTGGTGAGAATTTTTATTTACAGGTGTCGGGGGTGTCGATGGGGGCCAAGTTCTCTCCCTCCATAGCTAATATATTTATGGCATGGTGGGAGGGATGCTTTCTCCTCATCGACACCCTCCCACTCCTGGACCACCTGCTCTGGTATGGACGTTACATCGATGACCTGCTGATGGTGTGGTCTGGTGATGTGACGTCCATACCGGAGTTAATGGAATATTTTAATTCCAAGGTGGATGAAATACAATTTGTGTTTCATACTCACCAAACTGAGATTCAATTTTTGGATCTGTGCCTGAGGGGGGATCCCTCCACTAGTGCAGTCAACACACTGACTTATCGCAAACAATTAGCAGGTAATACCATACTTCTGGCCCAGTCATGCCATCCTTCCCATACTATCCATAGCATCCCCAGGGGTGAACTTATACGTGCCCGTCGCAATTGTTCCGATCAGAGAGCTTTTGAAACAGAAGCCTCTAACATTACTAATAGACTGTTACGTAGGGACTATTCACAGCAAGATATACAACATGCTAAAAAAATGGTTTCACAAATTAATAGACAGTCGTTGATTTTTCCGGAACAATCTCAGGCACGCAGGTCACCAGTGGATTCTAATCATTGCCAGCAAGCAACTTATTTCGTTACACAATATAGCCAAGAGTTTTCTGCCATATGTAAAATTATGAAGAAATATTTTAATGTACTCAATTTTGATGGCGAGTGGTCTGATATTGTGTCTAACGGAATAAAGTGTGTAGCTAAGAAAGCACCCACCCTAGGCAATATTATTAGCCCTAGCTTTTTTTCAGTGTCCAAAAAACCACAAGCCACCTGGTTACAGCATAAAGGTAACTTTAAGTGTGGTCATAAAAAATGCATTTGTTGCCAACATATGACTACTGAAAAAACGTTCAAGTCCATGAATAACGAGAGGGTATACAATATTCAATCCTACATCAATTGTAACACCAAATACGTGGTGTATCTTGTTACATGTACGGCTTGTTCTTTGTTGTATGTGGGCTGCACCACTACCCCCTTAAAAAATCGGATTCGCAGACACATTTCCGATGTGCCTCATTATAAGGACCGGAATGTCTCTGCAGTCAGCCTGCATTTTGCAGTGGTACATGCTGGTGATGTATCCCACCTACTAGTAAAGGGTATAGAAAGAGTTTTTTTGCCGCCTAGGGGGGGAGATCACAGGAGGAAACTCCTCAATAGGGAGGCTTTCTGGATCTTCCAGTTAGAATCTCGCCAGCCCTGTGGTTTAAATAGACGTCATGATCTCATTTTACAGTATTGATTTGGGACCGTTTCGTCTTTTCTACCACACATATGCTTTGCTATTAGTACTTTTGCTCTGTTTGTACTTGTATTTTTACTTAGTACAATGATCACTGTTTTTAGTGACTTAATTTATCTATATGTAAGTGTTTTCCTTTTGCTGGTGTCTGCCATTGTTTAATAGGGTTTCTATTTTGTCATGTGCATGGGAACGCCCCCTTGGGTCTCCACCTCCCAGGTGATATCTATCAGCCTGGGGTTAGCTTGGGCTACTTAAGGGAGAGCTCCCATTTCATTAACACGTTTGTCATGAGGAAGGACCCATATTCCTTTGAGGTCTGAAACATGTTGACTGTGTTTGTACACCTGTATGGATTTTAACTCGCTGGAATAAAGTTTTGCATTTTTTCACCGGAGAGAGCTGGATTTTCTTCTCTTTCTTATTGCATATACCGCATCCAGGAGCGGCATCCGTGCACCTCTGGTGATTCTACTACTGCAGGTGAGAGCTGCCTTACGTTCTTTTAGTAATAACAGCACCTCCCGTCCCAGAGGCCACCCTGCCTTTGACCGGCTCCACAAAATTCAGCCCCTCATAGACCATTTCAACCTGAAATTTGCAGATATGTATACCCCAGAGCAAAACATCTGCGTAGACGAGTCCCTGATACATTTTACCGGGCGCGTTGGCTTCAAACAATACATCCTAGCAAGCCCGCCCGGTATGGGGTCAAATTGTATAAGCTCTGTGAAAGGGCCACAGGCTATACCCACAAATTTCATGTCTATGAGGGAAAAGATCAGACCCTGGAGCCGGTCGGTTGCCCTGACTACCTGGGGAGCAGTGGGAAGATAGTCTGGGACTTGGTGTCACCCTTATTCGGCAAGGGGTACCATCTTTATGTGGACAATTTCTACACAAGTGTGGCCCTCTTTAGGCATTTGTTTCTAGAACGGATTGGCGCCTGTGGTACCGCGCGAGCTAGTCGCGCGGGCTTCCCCAAACGGCTCGTTAACACCCATCTTGCAAGGGAGCAGAGGGCCGCACTGTGTAACGAAGAACTGCTCGTGGTTAAATGGAGAGACAAGCGTGACGTTTACATGCTCTCCTCCATTCACGCAGACACGACAATACAAATTGAGCGAGCAACCCGTGTCATTGAAAAGCCCCTCTCAGTCCACGACTATAATCTTCACATGGGAGGGGTGGACTTCAATGACCAGATGTTGTCTCCGTATTTAGTTTCCCGCAGAACCAGACGCTGGTATAAGAAGGTGTCTGTATATTTAATTCAATTGGCTCTGTATAATAGTTTTGTTCTCTACAGTAAGGCTGGGAGAACTGGATCCTTCCTCAAATTTCAGGAAGAGATCATCGAGAACCTCCTGTACCCAGGAGGTTCCGTGGCCCCATCCACCAGTGTAGTTAGCCGTCTACACGAGCGACATTTCCCCAATATCGTTGCTGGTACCTCAACCCAACCGTCACCCCGAAAAAGATGTCGTGTCTGTAGCAGGAGTGGAATAAGGCGTGACACCCGCTATTTCTGTCCTGACTGACCTGACCGATCGACTAGCTGCAGCACTGATGTGCATTCTGACAGAAGCATTGCGCTGCTGTCAGATTACACGCAAGTCGGTGTATGCGGCGCTGCAAGACGAGAGTTCTACTCTGCAGTAACAGATACGTTTGCCGAGGCATACGAGCTGAGGAGGAGGCGGCATTCCTATGCTTTGGCAAACACTTTGTATGTAAAAAAAAAAAAAAAAAATCTCGGCAATGATTTATTCATCCACATCGATTGATGTGAATGGAGAAATCTGGTTTGCCAGGGCATACAAGCTAAGTGGGTATGGATGTTGGGCGGAGCTCCTATGTCCTGGCAGACGCCTTTCCCCTCCTTTTTTTTTTTTTGGGCAGAGATTTTTTCATCCACATTGATCGATGCGAATGAAGAAATCTGTACCGTTCATTTTTTTCTTTCAGCCCAGAGGCTGAACGGAAAAAAAAAATCTCATTACCTGTATGCTCAATATAAAGAGAATAGCAGAAACTCCTAATGCTGGCCATACATGTAATGATTGCAGAGACCCTCAAATGCCAGGGCAGTACAAACACCCCACAACTGACCCCATTTTGGAAAGAAGACACCCCAAGGTATTCGCTGAGGGGAATATTGAGTCCATGAAAGATTTAAATTTTTGTCCTAAGTTAGCAGAAAGTGAGTCTTTGTGAGAAAAAAAAAAGAAAAAATCAATTTCCGCTAACTTATGCAAAAAAAAAACATTTCTATGAACTCGCCATGCCCCTCATTGAATACCTTGGGGTGTCTTCTTTCCAAAGTGGGGTCACTAGTGGGGTATTTATACTGCCCTGGCTTTTTAGGGGCCCTAAAGCGTGAGAAGAAGTCTGGGATCCAAATGTCTAAAAATGCCCTCCTAAAAGGGATTTGGGCACTTTTGCAGCCTAGATGCGCAAAAGTGTCACACATCTGGTATCGCCGTACTCAGGAGAAGCTGGGGAATGTGTTTTGGGGTGTCATTTTACATATACCCATGCTGTGTGAGATAAATATCTTGGTCAAATGCCAACTTTGTATAAAAAAAATGGGAAAAGTTGTTTTTTGCCAAGATATTTCTCTCACCCAGCATGGGTATATGTAAAATGACACCCTAAAACACATTCCGCAACTTCTCCTGAGTCTAGCGATACCAGATGTGTGACACTTTTTTGCAGCCAAGGTGGGCAAAGGGGCACATATTCCAAAGTGCACCTTTCGGATTTCGCAGGCCATTTTTTACATTTTGATTGCAAAGTACTTCTCACACATTTGGGCCCCTAAATTGCCAGGGCAGTATAACTACGCCACAAGTGACCCCATTTTGGAAAGAAGACACCCCAAGGTATTCCGTGAGGGGCATGGCGAGTTCCTAGAATTTTTTATTTTTTGTCGCAAGTTAGTGGAATATGAGACTTTGTAAGGAAAAAAAAAATAAAATCATCAATTTCCGCTAACTTATGACAAAAAATAAAAAGTTCTATGAACTCACTATGCCCATCAGCGAATACCTTAGGGTGTCTACTTTCCGAAATGGGGTCATTTGTGGGGTTTTTCTACTGTTTGGGCATTGTAGAACCTCAGGAATCATGACAGGTGCTCAGAAAGTCAGAGCTGTTTCAAAAAGCGGAAATTCACATTTTTGTACCATAGTGTGTAAACGCTATAACTTTTACCCAAACCATTTTTTTTTGCCCAAACATTTTTTTTTTATCAAAGACATGTAGAACAATAAATTTGGCGAAAGATTTATATATGGATGTCGTTTTTTTTTTGCAAAATTTTACAGCTCAAAGTGAAAAATGTCATTCTTTTGCAAAAAATCGTTAAATTTTGATTAATAACAAAAAAATTAAAAATGTCAGCAGCAATAAAATACCACCAAATGAAAGCTCTATTAGTGAGAAGAAAAGGAGGTAAAATTCATTTGGGTGGTAAGTTGCATGACCGAGCGATAAACGGTGAAAGTAGTGTAGTGCAGAAGTGTAAAAAGTGGCCTGGTCATGAAGGGGGTTTCAGCTAGCGGGGTTGAAGTGGTTAAGCCAATGACCCCACCCACAGCACCTGAAGGAAGGCGGATACAGCATGATTCCAAAACAAACAAAAGGTTAGACATGTGCTGCCAATCTGACAGACCTCCGCACACTATCTGAGCAGGGCATGACACAAGCAGCAAGCATGCTGTGGCCAGGGCTGAAAGGAAATACTGGCAGCAGATTACCGCTGAACATGGCACCCGGGAGTGCTGTTACAACTGGTTGGCACCCACAGAGGTAGCATTTAGCGTAGGTTTCCATCCAAAATAAGTCACCTTGCCATGGTGGATGGGCACAAATTATTTTGCTAAATAAAGTACTTCACATTATTCAGTGAACCTGTCTCCTTGATTTTGGACTATTATCTGAGGTAATACATCAGTAGTACAGATAAAGAGTCCAGATCACTATTTTTTGTTTTCCTACTGTCCCCAGATCCTCCACTGTACTGACAATGTATCAACATTGATGTCACGTACCGGCAGGACAGGTAGTGGATCCTCTGGACCAGAGAGGCGATGGCGCGGGTTGTACTAAAGGACCGGTTCTAAGCAGTTACTGGTCTTCACCAGAGCCCGCCGCAAGGCGGGATGGATTTGCTGCGGCGGTAACTACCAGGTCGTGTCCCCTAGTAACAACTCGACCTCTCTGGCAGCTGATAAGGCGTGGTACACAGGGAGAAGGCAAGAGCGTAGTCGGACATATCAGAGGTCAGGGCAGGCGGCAAGGTTCAAAGGCGAGTAGACGGTAGCAACGGGTTCGGCAACAGGCAAGGCAGACTAACACAGTGGAACGCTTTCTCTGAGGCACAAGGGACAAAGATCCGGCAGGAAGCTGTGGGAGGAGAAGGTATAAATGGGCAGTGCACAGGTGCAGCCTAATTAAGTCAGCACTGCCTCTTACAAACCTTAACCCTTAATTACCCCTTTGGACCAGGCACCAATCACTGGTGCACTGGCCCTTTGAATCTAAGAGTGTCGGTGCGCGCGCGCCCTCGAGAGCGAGGACGCACACGCCGAGACACTGGAGTGCTGCCTGGGGGCATACGCTGTGAGCGCTCCGAGGCCAGCAGGGGACCCGGAGCGCTCAGCATAACAATTGAGTGCAACTCTGAGCACTGACAGTAGGGAAATAGTGGGCAGTAGGAAAATAAAAAATAATGATCTGAACTCTATATCTGCAGTGCTACAAATGTATTACTGTAGATAATGGTCCAAAACTTTTTTTAAACAATTCACTTTAACCATTTGATACTGACCTTATGTTCGGTTACGGCCCTTTGGTTTTTATAGTAACTTGTAACTGGATCCAAAACTGGCTAAAACACAATGGGATATATTAAAACTATACTATAGTTAAAAATGGAGTACCCAAAGGGTTTGTAATGAGACAATAATTGTTTAACCTGATTATTAATGATACAGCAGATACATTTCATAGCACTCTGTCTGTATTCACAGATGACAAAAAGCTATGTAGCAGAGATGAGAGAATTGAAACTTTAAATTCATTGGATTAAAAAATGTGTCTTTTTTTTTCCGAATGATATAATTTATTGTATATAAACTGCGTCCATTGCCATTTTACTGTAAAATTTGGTGGCCAAAACAGGAATGAGAAAGAAAATGATGGGTCACATGACACTAGGAGGAAGTGGGGGGAGTGCTTACCCTTATTTGCTCAGGTTGCAACATACAGTTCAGTTTAATAGCAAAAGCAATAATTCAATAACACAAATATTATACTTGTGTTATTGAATGAGTTCTATATTAACGCAACATGCTATTCAGTGTTAAGACCAAAGCAATACTACAATAATGCCATTATTATCCCTGAGTAGAGTTGAGCGGACACCTGGATGTTCGGGTTCGACGGGTTCGGCCGAACTTCGCAGCAAAAAAATTGAGTTTGGGATCCGAACTTGACACGAACTTGACCCCGAACCCGAACCCCATTGCAGTCAATGGGGACCCGAACTTTTGAGCACTAAAATGGCTATAAAAATGTCAAGGAAAGGGCTAGAAGGCTGCAAAAGGCAGCAAAATGTGGTTAAGAGCATGGCAAGTGATCTGCAAACAAATGTAGATAGGCAAATGACTTAAAATAACATAAAATACATAAATATAAAAAATAATAATCTTGATTTAGGTCCATATGGAGTTGTAGGTTGAGGAGGAAGTGCATGTGGCGGTGTAGGTGGAAGCAGCGGTGGAGGATGAGGAGGTAGCCAACACTGGTTTTTGTTTTTTATTTTATTCTTACATTTTTTTTCTTCAAATTTGTTGACTCTAGATAACGTCTGCCTGATCGCATTATACAGGAGATCTAGGGCAGGTAATTTCTCAATCACCAGCGGCGAAAAAATGTAACTGAATGTCACTTATATTTATGATGCGCAAACGTTATACAGGAGATGTAGTGCAAGTAATGTCGCTACCACCAGCAGTGAAAAAAATTAAACTGAATGTTACTGAAATTTAGGATGCGCAAACGTTATACAGGAGATGTAGTGCAGGTAATGTTGCTGTCTCCAGTGGTGAAAAAATTAAACTGAATGTCAATGATATTTATGATGCACAAATGTTAAACAGGAGATCTAGCGCAGTTAATATCACTGCCACCAGCAGCGAAAAAAAATTAGACTGAATGTCACTGATATTTATGATGCGCAAACATTATACAGGAGATGTAGTGCAGGTAATGTAACTGTCCACAGCGGACACCGTCTACAGAAAAAGTACACTGGATGTCACATATATTTTTTGTATGTGCACATGTTAAACAGGAGATGTAGAGCAGGTAATGTCACTGTCCGCAGCATCTATGGAAAAAGTACACTGAATGTCACAGATATTTTTAGGTTGTGCACACGTTATGCAGGAGATGTAGCGCAGATAATGTCGCTGTCTGCAGCGGCCAAACAATTGCAAGCTATTTAGCGCAGGTTGCGCTAAAAATATATATTGATGCCAGATACAACAATAGTCCTTAAAAGGACTTTTGAGTCTAACAATTGCACGCAATTTATTGCAGGTTGCGCTAAAAATATATATTGCTGACAGACACAACAATAGTCCTTAAACTGACTTTTGGGTCTCTAACACCAACCCTACCTAACCAAAAAATAAAATTAAATTCCCTACACCATCTGTCCCTTCTAAAGCACAGCTCTCCCTGACTAAGACTGGCCGAACCACGTGTCATCGGGTTGCAACATACAGTAACTTCTGCCTGATCGCACGTCCCCGTGACTTCCACAATCCAATTGGATATCTTCTCTATCAAAGTTCAATGTTCTTTATGTGCCTACCATGGTGATCATGGGTAATGGGGAATCAAGGTTCCATGCTGGAGAGCGAGCCTGAGAAAGGGATACCACATCCAAGGGAGGGCATCGGCTGAAATGTGATTGAGCGGAAATGTGGGACAAGTTTTTAAAGCTGAAGGATCGAATGAAAGGAGGGGGCATGCATCAATTAAAGACGAGTCCCTGTCACCTATGCAGAGCAGGGGTTTTTCATCTGCAAAAATGGGTTAATGTCATACACCAATGGAAAAGACGATTTTTAAAAATTTCGGTCCCTGTCAACTATGCAGAGCAGGGGTTTATTCACGGCAAAACTTAGTTCATGTCACCCACCAATTGAACAGACGATTTTACAAAAATTAGTTCCCTGTCACATATGCAGAGCAGGGGTTTGTATATGGCAAAAATGGTAAAATGTCATCTGAAATGTAACAGACAATTTTTTGAAATTTAGGTCCCTGTCACCTGGGCAGAGCAGGGGTTTATTCACGGCAAAAATGGTAAAATCTCACCCAAGAAAGTAACACTTTTGCACCCTGCTCCCTCTTTTGCTGTGCTGGTGCCTCTGTGCGACCACCGCCTCTTCCTCCAAACTTCACACATCACTCGCATGATGTCATGGTCTTACCTTCGTTTGACATGTGCTGGCGGCCATCTTGGTTTCTGGGTTTCTTGTAGCCTCCCACCCTGCGGCTTCTCCTTCCCACTGGGAGGAGCTGGATGCCTAGCTCATATATATAGAAGGTCTGTGGCTTCAGTTCCTTGCTTGGTCCTCCTGTGTTCACATGCTTCTAAGACTGCTGCTGCTTCTGGTTCCTGATCCTGGCCTCGTCTGACTACCCCGTTGGTTCCTGATCCTGGCTTCGTCTGACTACCCCGTTGGTTCCTGATCCTGGCTTCGTCTGACTACCCCGTTGGTTCCTGATCCTGGCTTCGTCTGACCACCCTCTTGGTTCCTGACCTCTGTCTACGCAAGACCCTGCTTCGGTTTAGCCATCCGTTTGGACTTTTGCTACGGCTTGATTTCCAATAAAGCCCTCTTATTTCTTTCCTGATTTTGATTGACACCAGACTCAGGGAGAGACCTTCCTTTAAGGAGAGCCTGCGGAGGTCTCCTAACAGATTGGCGCCTACGTTTGCTGTCCCACCCGTGCCTCCCTCTCCTCCCACGCCTCCTGGGGATGACTTGTCTGGGGGTGAACCCATGCAGCGGGGGTTTGCTCGCCTGTCCGAGGGGGAGAGGGCACTCCGGAGACGCGAGGGCCGATGCATGTACTGTGGTCTCGGTGGGCATTTTCGGTTGGCATGTCCGAACCGTCCGGGAGAACGCTCGCACCTGAGGTCCTGTCGGGGGCAGATCTTGGGTGGAGTCTCCTCGTCCCCGGTTTCCCGTGTTGACAAACCACTGATCACGGTTGTCCTCTCCTGGGTCGGGGGCTCGGTGACGACCCAGGCGTTGGTGGACTCTGGTGCTGGTGGTTTGTTCATTGATAGAGTGTTCGTTGCCGCCAATTCCATTCCTCTGCAGCCTCGAGGTTCTCCACTGGCTCTTGAGGCGATAGACGGCAGACCCCTTCTGCCGCCACACGTGACTCATGAGACCCTTCCAGTGGGGATAGCCATTGGTGCCGTTCACAGAGAGTCGGTCTGTCTCCAGGTTATTTCGTCTCCACACTACTCGGTGGTCCTGGGGTACCCCTGGCTCCAGAAGCATAATCCGACTTTCGATTGGAGATCGGTCGAGATCCTCTCGTGGTCACCGCAGTGTGGGGTTAGTTGCATCCATGGGCCTGTCAAGTTGCTGTGTACTTCCTCGGACTCTCTGTTGCCTCCTGAATACGAAGAGTACCGGGATGTATTCGATAAGGTGCGCGCGGTTGCCCTACCTCCGCACCGCCCATACGATTGTGCCATAGAGTTACAATCCGGTGCCGTTCCTCCTCGTGGCAAAGTCTATCCACTGTCGGTAGCGGAGAATGAGGCCATGGAGGAGTACGTGAGGGAGGCGCTTTCACGCGGACACATTCGCAAATCCTCGTCCCCGGCAGGGGCTGGATTTTTCTTTGTGAAAAAGAAGGGCGGTGAGTTGAGGCCTTGCATCGATTACAGGGGTCTCAATCGCATCACGATCAAGAACGCTTACCCGATACCCTTGATTTCCGAGCTGTTCGATCGCCTCAAAGGGGCCACGGTCTTTACCAAACTCGACCTGAGGGCGGCATATAACCTGGTAAGGATCAAGGCGGGCGATGAGTGGAAGACCGCGTTTAACACCAGGACCGGTCATTATGAATCCTTGGTTATGCCCTTTGGGTTGTGCAATGCGCCCGCAGTCTTCCAGGAATTCATCAATGATGTTTTCCGTGACCTGTTGCAGCAGTGTGTGGTGGTCTATTTGGATGACATCTTGGTATATTCTGAATCCATGGAGGCCCACATTATGGATGTCAGACGAGTGTTGCAACGGTTACGAGAGAACAGGCTGTTCGGTAAGCTTGAGAAATGCGAATTTCACCGATCCCAGGTAACCTTCTTAGGTTACATCATTTCCGCTGAGGGATTCTCCATGGATCCTGAGAAGGTTTCGGCTGTCTTACAGTGGCCCCAGCCCAGTGGTCTCCGTGCCCTGCAGCGCTTTTTGGGCTTCGCCAATTATTATCGGAAGTTCATCAGGGACTTTTCCATGCTAGCCAAGCCTCTCACGGATCTGACCAGGAAGGGCAGTAATTTCCAGGTCTGGCCGCTCGAGGCCATCCGAGCTTTTGAGGCTCTAAAGTCCGCCTTTGTGTCGGCTCCGATTCTGTCGCATCCCAACCCTGGGTTGTCCTTTGTCCTCGAGGTGGACGCGTCTGAGACGGGAGTAGGCGCCCTTCTGTCTCAGCGTAGAACACCAGAGGGTCCTCTGCTTCCCTGTGGGTTTTACTCCCGGAAACTGTCTTCCGCGGAGTGCAACTATCAGATTGGTGACAGGGAGTTATTGGCCATCGTGCAGGCCCTTAAAGAATGGAGGCACTTGCTCGAGGGCTCGGTGGTTCCGGTTCTCATCCTGACGGACCACAAGAATCTGACCTACCTTTCTGAGGCCAAGAGATTGACACCACGTCAGGCCAGATGGGCTCTGTTCTTGTCACGTTTTAATTACGTGGTCTCCTACTTACCCGGTTCCAAGAACATCAGAGCGGATGCCTTATCACGGCAGTACTCCGAGCTGTCCGGGGAGGAGTCGATTCCGACTTCGGTCATACCTCCGAATCAGATCCTGGCCGCCATTCGCACCAGCCTGACCTCTCCCCTGGGTGAGCAGATTTTGGCGGCTCAATCTGGTGCTCCCTCTGGGAGACCCAACGGCAGGTGTTTTGTGCCTGAGGAGTTGCGCACTCGGTTGTTGCGAACCTACCATAACTCCAAGGCCGCGGGGCATCCTGGAAAGAACCAGCTGTCCTGGGCTGTTTCACGTCTGTTCTGGTGGCCTTCTCTACGTTCCGACTTCGCCGCATATGTAGCGGCATGCTCCGTTTGTGCCCAGAGTAAATCCCCTCGGCACCTTCCGTTGGGCCTTTTGCAACCCATAGCCACCGGGGAGCGCCCATGGTCACACCTGGGGATAGATTTCATTGTGGACCTCCCTGCATCCCGAGGCCATACGGTCATTCTCATGATTGTGGACCGGTTTTCCAAAATGTGCCACTGTGTTCCTCTCAAGAAGTTACCCTCTGCACAAAAGTTGGCCACGATTTTCGCCAGGGAGGTCTTCCGGTTGCACGGTTTGCCCAAGGAGATTGTGTCGGATCGGGGGAGTCAGTTTGTGTCCAGGTTCTGGCGCGCCTTTTGCTCCCAGTTGGGGATTCATCTCTCTTTCTCCTCGGCCTACCACCCTCAGTCCAATGGGGCCGCAGAACGATCTAATCAGGCCTTGGAGCAATTCCTTCGTTGCTATGTCTCCGATCACCAAGACAATTGGGTTGACCTCCTGCCTTGGGCTGAGTTTGCCAGGAACACGGCGGTGAACTCTTCCTCTGGGACGTCTCCCTTCATGGCCAATTATGGGTTCCAACCTGCCGTGTTACCGGAGGTATTCTCTCCCCAGGATACTCCGGCTGTGGAGGATCACCTTTCCGTCCTACGTGCTTCTTGGGTACAGATCCAGAGGTCCCTTGAGGTCTCTGCGCAGCGCCAGAGACTCCAGGCTGATCGCAGACGAGCGCCCGCTCCTTCCTACCAGGTCGGAGACCGTGTATGGTTGTCCACCCGCAACCTCAACCTTCGAGTGCCCACTCCCAAGCTGGCGCCTCGCTTTGTTGGTCCCTTCCGAGTGCTTCGCAGGGTAAACCTGGTAGCCTATGCCCTTGCGCTTCCTCCTGGCATGCGGATCTCCAACGTGTTTCATGTCTCCCTGTTGAAGCCGTTGGTGTGTAATCGTTTCACTTCCTCGGTTCCTCGGCCCCGTCCGGTCCAAGTGGGCAATCATGAGGAATATGAGGTGAGCAATATCCTGGACTCACGCCTGGTCCGTGGTCGGTTGCAGTTTTTGGTCCATTGGCGTGGTTATGGTCCAGAGGAGCGTTCCTGGGTTCCCTCCGCAGATGTCCATGCTCCTGCTTTGCTCCGAGCCTTCCACGCACGCTTCCCTCAGAAACCGTTCCTTACTCCGCGGAGGAGGGGCCCTTGAGGGGGAGGTACTGTCATGGTCTTACCTTCGTTTGACATGTGCTGGCGGCCATCTTGGTTTATGGGTTTCTTGTAGCCTCCCACCCTGCGGCTTCTCCTTCCCACTGGGAGGAGCTGGATGCCTAGCTCATATATATAGAAGGTCTGTGGCTTCAGTTCCTTGCTTGGTCCTCCTGTGTTCACATGCTTCTAAGACTGCTGCTGCTTCTGGTTCCTGATCCTGGCCTCGTCTGACTACCCCGTTGGTTCCTGATCCTGGCTTCGTCTGACTACCCCGTTGGTTCCTGATCCTGGCTTCATCTGACTACCCCGTTGGTTCCTGATCCTGGCTTCGTCTGACCACCCTCCTGGTTCCTGACCTCTGTCTACGCAAGACCCTGCTTCGGTTTAGCCATCCGTTTGGACTTTTGCTACGGCTTGATTTCCAATAAAGCCTTCTTATTTCCACTTATCTCTGTTGTACGTCTGGTTCATGGTTCCATGACACATGACCTTGGTTCCATGTGGGGTCTAGTACCTTATTATCCTCCACATCATCTTCCACCCACTATTTACCTCTGCCCTCCTTGTCAGTCTGCAGACTGCAGAAAGCCGCAGCAACTGTGTTTCGTCATCATCAGAGACGTGCTGCGGTGGTCTTCCCATGTCCTCATCCTGAAACATAAGTGGTTAGGCATCAGTGCACTCAATCTCTTTCACTTCTGGTGCAGGGCTATGTGGATGGCCCACGGAAACCCTGTGTAGTGTCCCACTAGGTAAAGGTGGGCACTGCACAGGTTAATGTGTTGCATTACATTAAATGTCATGTACTGGTTTTCCCTGTATTATCTGGGTGTCAGGCCTGTCAGGGTGTAGTTTAGCCTCCCAGACGTTAGAGGGAGCTGGAGAGCCCTAGTTACATATAGGAAGGCCCAGACAGGGAAGTGTTAGTTCATTCCAGGGGACTAGAGGAGTCACTTCGTCCACCTGAAGCTCCTGAGGCTAGGATTAGCTCAGTAGAGACACCCCAGTTGCAGGATCCAACCTCCTGGGAGAAACCCACAGTTATCCACCTTATAGGAGAAGGCGATTCAGGGTAAGCTACGTAACCCTGATGGACAGTGCAGCAAGAATATAATACCTGAGGAAGAAAGTAACCAAGGATTTAAGCCACCCTTTTAGGCATCCGGGCCTTGGGAGATAGAGCCAGAGCAGGAGTTCTAGAAAGGACACTGTACATTGATTCTGAGGAAAGGTACAACCTGCTGCTGAGTGCTTGTGAAGTTACCCTCTGCGTATCTTGCATGACTATTGCCTGCCATATTGTGAATAAGCCTACTTGTGGAACTGTGATACCAAAACTGTACTTCTACCTGCTGTACAAAGTTGGATTGTCCAGTAAAGTTGCGTTTGGTTCACTATATACTTGTGTACCTCCATCATTCCAACCACCAACCGGCGTGCCACCGTCCAAAGGCACTGGCGTCACGAATACCACAGGGACCTTGCCCCAGGCACACAAAATACCTGTAACATCCAGGGCACCTCATCCACCATCAGGCCTGGTCCCTATCTACAGAGCGTGCCCCAGAGGAACCGTGTCTACCTCTCCTTCACTGCCACGCGCCTGCCCAGGGTTCTTCAAATATAGTGAGCACCCTCGATTGCCCATAACCGTGACCTCACTTCGTCATACCCTGCAGGTCTGGCGTGTTGCATAAATTGGCGTCACGAACAGGATCCGAATATTCCTGCGCCATTGCGGATTTAAAAACTGTGTGCTGAAAATTGTCTTAAAGTGACATGCCCCAATTGTTTTATTGAAAATTGCTGGGTCAAAGTGAACTGTAATAATTGCGGTGTGAAGATTGCATTGTATGGACTATTTTCTGCCGATTTGAGTCACCGCTTGCTGTCAGTGAATAGACAGCCATATTGCCCACTTAACCTGATCGGATTACAAGTGCGCCTCGTGGAGCTGTTTGGCGCGAAAAAGAGGACTTTGGCGCGAAAAGAATCAGGCGGAGCCATCGCCCAGCCGACCAGGAAGAAGAACCCCGCTTACCTGAGTCCCGGAGCTACGAGAGGCCGCGCCCACCAGCTGACGCAGTACGCAGGGCGTCCGACACCCGTAGCTGCGCATCTCGCGAGACTTGGAGCGAGCACCACCGGAGTGAGTACCGACTTTAAAAACTTTTGCCGGCTTCTCCGCTTACCTGTCCGGAAGCTTCCCGACCCCTGCCAAGGCACCGGAGGGATCCCCGCTAGTAGTGGAAGACTTGTCTGAAAAAAAAAAAAAGTTAAAGTTATTGCCATAGCCGCTCCAGTCCGCTCCGCTACATTTAAAGGGCCATACCCACCTAGCAACGCCATGTCCGCGGTCGAGGAAATCGCACAGGCAGCCCCAGTCGTGCCTGCTGAAGTACCCGCAGCCGACTCTGGGGCCCCTGCCGCCGCAGCACCGCCAAGCCTGATGCCGCTCACCATGCCATACTATTTCGGGGCCCCCTGGTTCCCACGTTATTCAGGGGAAGCCCACAAGTTAAAAGACTTTAGGGAACAGATACTGGCTCTGTTCCGGATTTATCCCATCAATGCTAAGCAGCAAATGGAGATCCTCTTAGCTCAGTTAGAAGGGGCCGCCCGCAGGGAAGTAATGTCCTGGCCCCGTTCTGAGAAAAATAGCCTGGAACAGATCTTCGAACGTTTGGGCACCACGTTTGAAGCCAGAACGGTGTCAGAAGTTAAAATGCGTTTCTTCAGCAGAAAGCAGCAGCCTGGAGAGTCGCTCCGTGATTTTGCTCTGTCCTTACAGGAGACGCTGAGAGCTGTAGTCCAAGTGGATCCTAAAGAGGACCAGGACCGGACTCTTAGGGAGCAATTCATTGCAGGCATAAGTACTGAGAATTTAAAGGGCCAGCTACGGATGTTGTCAGCTCAACACCCTCACTGTACATTCTTGGATTTTAAAGAATTGGCCATCAGCATCCTAGGCCAGAACCCTGCTCCAGGGCCAGCAACCTTCCCTGAACCCCAGGCTTGTCAGCCAAAAACTGTTAATGTGGGGTCTGCAGGAGTCGGTCAAGCCACCCAAGCTCCAGTCACAGATGTAGTGGCAGCACTAATGGAGCAAGTGAACTATCTTACTCTAAGTCTAGAGAAGGTGTGCAAGAAGATAGAGGAGTGGGAGAGACCACTGTTACTAGAAGATGAAGGCCCTTTTCCTCCAAGGCTCCCACCTGCATATGGAGATGTGTATCCAAAAGAGCCTGATGGGCGACCGAAGTACCGGCCCAGAAGTAGAAAACAGCCTGTCTGCCATCACTGCAAGAAATATGGACATACTGAATCCATGTGCTGGCAGTTAAACGAGTAACCCCTGAGGCAGAGGACCGCCCCTCGGGAGGTAGAACAGAAGGTCCAAAGGATCCAAAATGGATGCCTAAGTATGTGGGATCCCGTCCGAAAATTAATATATGTATCAACGGGATACCCTTTGAGGCCCTGTTAGACACTGGGTCACAGGTCACCACCATTCAACGGCCTGCCTTTGACAAGTTCTGGGATCCAAGTCTCCTCACCCAGCCACCAGAGTCCTGGCTAGATATTATCGCTAGCAACGGTAAGCCAGTGAAAGTGCATGGGTATTGGGAACCTACTCTTCAGGTGGGAGAAGCCACCCTGCCACAGCAAGGCGTGATTGGGGTGCAAGCCGGAGGTAAAGGAGGACACCCTGTGATCTTAGGGACTAATGTTCTTAAAAATTGTTACTCCGAAGTGCTTGAAGCATTGAATCAAACCATATCATCCGCCTCACCTGCTTTCAGAAGAGTTATTCAGAAAACTATTAGCGTGCTGTGCGCTCAACAAAGGTTCGCCAACAAGAAAGGAGAAATTTGCACTGTCCGGATCCGGGATAACCGGCCGGTGATTTTGCCTCCAAATTCCCAGATCATCCTGTGGTGCCATGCTGTATTAGGGATCCAGGGCCAGGACTATCAAGCCCTAGTGGAACCTATTCCTATTAAGGATCATCCTTTCGTACGGACAGCCAAGAGCATGGTGACCGTTTCTCAAGGTAAAGTGCCTGTTCTTTTAATCAACTTTGGTGATCATCCCGTTACTCTCTTTATACACTACCCCGTTGCTCAGCTTTTGCAGGTGTCTTTCCAGGATGTGATCCGTCTGCCTGCCGCGGAGGCGTTCCAGACCGCGCAGAACAGCAGCACCCCAACGGCATCCTGGTGGGACGAACTACATGTGGGGGACGAATCCACCCCAAAGGAGCAACTAGAGGGAGTCCTGAAGCTGGTGAAGGAGCACCACCGGGCTTTCAGCAAACACTCCACAGACTATGGAGAGGTCAGTGTAATCCAACACACCATACCCACTGGCTCTCATCCTCCTATTAAGGAGAGGCACAGACCCATACCACCTACTACCTATCAGTCTGTGAAAGAAATGATACAAGAGATGAAAGACTCTAATATAATCCGGGACAGCCATAGTCCCTGGGCTGCGCCCCTAGTACTTGTGCGTAAAAAAGATGGCAGCATAAGGTTCTGCGTGGATTACAGGAAAATTAATCAAATCACCCACAAAGATGCATATCCATTGCCACGCATTGAGGAGTCCTTGACTGCCCTGGGGTCATCAGCCTATTTCTCCACCTTGGACTTAACCAGTGGGTACTGGCAGGTACCCATGGCCCCGGAAGATCGAGAAAAGACTGCTTTCACTACACCTATGGGCCTGTTTGAATTCAATTATATGCCATTTGGACTGTGTAATGCTCCAGGAACGTTCCAGAGGCTGATGGAACGTTGTTTAGGCCATAGGAATTTTGAGACGGTGCTATTATACCTGGATGACGTCATTATATACTCCAAGACGTATGAGGACCATCTAAAGCACCTGGGTGAGGTGTTTCAAGTTCTTACTAAATATGGCCTCAAAATCAAGCCATCCAAGTGCCACCTGCTGAAACCAGCCGTCAAATATCTCGGGCACATTGTCAGTGCCGAGGGAGTACAGCCTGATCCTGACAAACTTGCTGCTGTCCGTAACTGGCCTACTCCTACGACCGTGAAAGAGGTGAGAAGCTTTCTCAGTTTTGCAGGGTATTATAGGCGTTTCATCCCGCATTTCGCACAAATTGCGGATCCCATCCAGGAACTCTTGAGGGGACATCCAAAGAAGAGCCCAAAGACTCCTATTCCTGTTGAGTGGAATGAAGAGCGGGAAATTGCCTTCCATCTCCTAAAAAAGAAGTTGACTGAACCCCCTGTTCTGGGTTACCCAGATTATCAGAAGCCATTCCACCTCTACACAGATGCCAGTAAAAGAGGCCTGGGGGCCGTGTTGGCTCAAGTGCAAGATAACAAAGAAAGGGTGATTGCCTACGCCAGCCAATCCCTGAAGGGAGCTGAGAAGAACGACCAGAATTACAGTTCCTTCAAGCTGGAGTTTCTTGCCTTAGTGTGGGCTGTGACTGAAAAGTTTAAGGACTATCTCGCTGCCACACCGTTTGTTGCCTTCACAGATAATAATCCCCTGGCGCATCTGAATACAGCCAAATTAGGGGCACTGGAGCAAAGATGGGCCTCCCGCCTGGCCAACTATGATTTTACTGTGAAGTACCGGGCAGGCCGCTCCAATGAGAACGCTGATGCTCTGTCACGACTCCCCACTACAGAAGCCCCAGATGAACCGAAAGATGCCTGGGAAGAGGTGGAGATGCCAGCGTTCTATAATAAATTTACCCAGCAGGATAATATACGTACTGAAGATTACCCTGCTGCTGATCCTTCCTCATCAGATGGTCCTGAGTCCAGAGGCGATCAAGAAAGATGGATTAAGCTCCAGTCCGAAAGTAGAGTCCTCGGTGAACTGCTCGACTTCCTTACCAGTGGAAAAGTCCCTGAGAGGATCCGCAGGAAGAGTGCAGACCCAGAGCTAGTGAGACTGTGGAGACATCGCCATCAACTATTCCTTCAAAAGGGCCTGTTGCTCAGAAGGAGTCTGGATCCAGTGTCCTATGATAGAGTGTATCAAATCCTCCTGCCACATCGGGATGCCAGCCTGGTGCTGGATATGTACCACAATCAGTCCGGACACTTCGGTGTGCAAAAGACTGAGGCCACCATTCGCAGAAGATTCTATTGGATCGGGATGAGAGAAGATATTGAGAAATGGTGCCGAGAATGCACTGCCTGTGCTGTGGGGCGGGCTTAACGCCATGACCAGAGGGCGCCTCTCCATCCCATCGTAAGTAAGGCTCCTTTAGAACTTGTGGCCATTTATCATGTAAAGTTAGAGCCGAGTCGCTCAGGGTATACATATGCCATGACTATAATTGATCATTTCACTAAGTTTGTCGTAGCAGTGCCTGTGAAAGACCTGACAGCCAAGACCACGGTGGAGGCGTTCTGGAAGCATTTCCTGCTGCCCTACGGTTGCCCAGAAAGGATCCTCACCGATCAAGGGTCTGCGTTTGAGTCACAGCTGTTCCATGAGATGTGCCTGCTACACAACTGCCAGAAGGTCCAGACCACCGCTTATCATCCGCAAGATAACGGACTCTGTGAGAAAATGAATAAGACTCTCATTGAAATGCTGAGAGCAGTACCCCCTGAGACGTGGGGAGATTGGCCTACTCTGTTGCCGCAGCTTATGTACACGTACAACAACACCATCCATTGTTCCACCGGCTACACCCCGTTCTATTTGATGTTCGGCCGACAAGGGAGATTGCCTGCGGACCACTCCGTAGGGGTACAGGTGCCGGATGAGATCAACCCACTGCCCAAGACTGATTGGGTAGTGGAGCACCAAAGGCGTCTTCTTAATGCTAAGGAGATTGTCCAGGAACGGATGGAGATTGTTCGAGGAAGGCAGCAGAAAGACTTAGACCAGACTGCCCATGCGGGACCCCTGGCTCTGGGAGACAAGGTATGGTTGAAAAACAACCACCGGACCAGCAAGTTGGACAGCAAATGGGAAAGGATTCCCTACCTTATCACTGCCATACCCAATGCTGCGGCCCACATTTACCAGATCTCCAGGGAAGGAAAAGGTCCCCAAGTTGTTCACAGGAACCGCCTCAAGCCCTGTATAGAAGGAGAACCAGTGGCGGAGGAGATGGAACCTGAACCTACTGAGGAAGAGTTGCCGGCTCCACCTATGGACCCTATGCAGGCTGTGGAGAACTTAATCCATGATAAAGAGCCACTCCACTGGGCCCTCACGCCTTGGTTGAATTTGTTGGTTCCTGCTCCTGTTCCTGTTAGCCCTCAGCCTCCTGAAGAAGCTCCAGAGGCAATGGGCTCCTCTGACATTCCTGAAGCCAGGCAGGAAGAATCCCTGCCAGTAAGGAGGTCTACCCGTTCTACCAGGGGGCATCGACCTGTGAGGTTTGTGGACTACATTATGGGCCCAGGTAGCTCCTCGCGGGAAACCCCTGTTTAACCGTTACAAGCCTGGGTACGGACTCATGTTGTTCTTTGAGCCTCCAAGGACTTATGTTTATTTACTTTTATATGGACTATCCTGGTTTATTGATACGCTGTGCCAGGTCAGCGCCCCTGTTCCCTCACATTATCCTGAGAGAAGAGAACGACGCCACTTGTCATTACTCCTTTCAGTGCATTTATTAACTGTTATATTGTTAATGTGGTGAATATCATATATGCATGTTCTCTGCTGTCTTTCAGGTTGCCGCTTCCAGATGGGCGGACCCTCCATGTTGCGCCGAGGACGGGCAACGTTATAGCATAGGGGTATGTAGTGTCCCACTAGGTAAAGGTGGGCACTGCACAGGTTAATGTGTTGCATTGCATTAAATGTCATGTACTGGTTTTCCCTGTATTATCTGGGTGTCAGGCCTGTCAGGGTGTAGTTTAGCCTCCCAGACGTTAGAGGGAGCTGGAGAGCCCTAGTTACATATAGGAAGGCCCAGACAGGGAAGTGTTAGTTCATTCCAGGGGACTAGAGGAGTCACTTCGTCCACCTGAAGCTCCTGAGGCTAGGATTAGCTCAGTAGAGACACCCCAGTTGCAGGATCCAACCTCCTGGGAGAAACCCACAGTTATCCACCTTATAGGAGAAGGCGATTCAGGGTAAGCTACGTAACCCTGATGGACAGTGCAGCAAGAATATAATACCTGAGGAAGAAAGTAACCAAGGATTTAAGCCACCCTTTTAGGCATCCGGGCCTTGGGAGATAGAGCCAGAGCAGGAGTTCTAGAAAGGACACTGTACATTGATTCTGAGGAAAGGTACAACCTGCTGCTGAGTGCTTGTGAAGTTACCCTCTGCGTATCTTGCATGACTATTGCCTGCCATATTGTGAATAAGCCTACTTGTGGAACTGTGATACCAAGACTGTACTTCTACCTGCTGTACAAAGTTGGATTGTCCAGTAAAGTTGCGTTTGGTTCACTATATACTTGTGTACCTCCATCATTCCAACCACCCACCGGCGTGCCACCGTCCAAAGGCACTGGCATCACGAATACCACAGGGACCTTTCCCCAGGCACACAAAATACCTGTAACATCCAGGGCACCTCATCCACCATCAGGCCTGGTCCCTATCTACAGAGCGTGCCCCAGAGGAACCGTGTCTACCTCTCCTTCACTGCCACGCGCCTGCCCAGGGTTCTTCAAATATAGTGAGTACCCTCGATTGCCCATAACCGTGACCTCACTTCGTCATACCCTGCAGATCTGGCGTGTTGCACCTGCAAGTAGAATCATCAAAAAGCATAACACACTGCTGCATGACTTGGGGATCAGACTGCTTGCCTGATTTGCAATGGGGTGAGATGAAAGACAGATGGCCATGGGCTGCAGGTGCCAACTCTGATCATTCAGCAGGGGACTGGGTGGGAGACAATGTGAAGGAACTGGAGGTACTGTCAGCCACCCAATCTACTATTGTCTGTACTTGTTCTGGCCTCACCATTTGTACTGTCCTAAATGCAGTGTAGGCCGCAAATGTACTTTTTAGCGCAAAATATTAGCATTTGTCACCCAACAATATAATAGATGAATTAGTGAAATGTACTTCCCTGTCCCTTAGGTAGAGCAGGGGTATATCACAGCCAAAAATTGGTGAATTTCATCCGACAATGTAACAGACGAATTAGTGAAATGTATTTCCCTTTCCTCTATGTAGAGCAGGGGTATATCACAGCCAAAAATTGGAGAATTTCATCCGACAATGTAACAGACGAATTAGTGAAATGTATTTCAATGTCCACTAGGTAGAGCAGGGGTTTATCACAGCCAAAAATTGGTGAATTCAACGCTTGTATTGGACTGTAAAAAATGCAGCAAGTGCCACAAATGTAGTGTCTTTTACAAAATGTGTGTTTTTTTCAGACCAGAATATAACAGCAGTATTTAAAGCTTGCATTGGACTGTCAAAAATGCAGCAAAGGCCCCAAATGTAGGGTCTTGCACAAAATGTGTGTGTTTTTTTCAAACCAGAATATAACAGCAGTATTTAAAGCTTGTATTGGACTGTCACAAATGCAACAAAGGCCCCAAATGTAGGGTCTTGCACAAAATGGGTGTTTTTTTTAATACCAGAATATAATAGCAGTATTTAACGCTTGTAATGGACTGTTACAAATGCAGTGCAGGGCACAAATGTACCCCTGGGTCCCTGAACTCACAGACCGATTCCCTATATTATTTTGCCTTTTCCTTACACATATGCAGTGTAGGAACACTTAAAAAATGGGTATATGTTGCCCACTGAACTAAAAGAACTAGGTTAAATTATTGTCCCTGGCACATATGCAGTGATGGCCGCCGACGCCCACCTAACTAACAGATCAATAAAACTTATTTTTCTGTGTCACTGGGCTCAGGGCAGTGTAAAAAAATGTTGCACTGCACCCACACAACTAAATCACTGTAGATTGCAGAGTTAACAACAAGCACTTCTGATAACAGATATATTCTTTCCTATTTTCTCCCTCACAGCAGCAGCATCCTCTCCCTACACTAATAAGAGCAGAGTGACGTGCAGCGCTACGTGACTCCAGCTTATATAGAGGCTGGGTCACATGCTGCACTGGCCAATCACAGCCTTGACATTAGTAGGCATGGCTGCTCTGCAGACTTTCAAAAAGCGCCATTAACTCGCCGAACACCAAACTCGAACCCGAACTTTTACTGAAAAGTTGGGGTTTGGGGTCTAAAAATCCTAAAGTTCGGTACGAACCTGAACTTTGCAGTTCGGATTCGCTCAACTGTATTCCGAGTTATTGAATGCATTGTATATTGCTACAAGATACTGCTATCATTGTAAATTGTAAATATCAGTGTGCAGTTTGTTTGTGGAAGAGTAGGGACATTTAAATCTGGCTTGCCAGGGGACAGAAGATGCGGCACCTACATCTCATGGGCACCTGAGCCCTATGGGGACTGACCTGGCAGAGGAGGATGCGTAGGGCATTCACGCACAAGCAATACATACAGAAATATGTGTTTTTTCTGCACAAGTGACATGAGAAGAGCAGTAGAAGCAGGAGAAGAAAGAGGATGATGAGAAAGACCAGGATGATGACCGCAATACACCTTGGTAGTATGCAGTGGAGATTGAGGCAGCAAGATCCTCGGAGTCCCTTGTGCAAATGGC
Organism: Bufo gargarizans; assembly: GCF_014858855.1. Lineage (NCBI taxonomy): Eukaryota > Metazoa > Chordata > Amphibia > Anura > Bufonidae > Bufo > Bufo gargarizans. The sequence goes on along the minus strand of NC_058081.1, from coordinate 362,894,918 downwards.
CAGATGCATGCTGAGTTGCTTACGTAGTGACAGCCGTATTATCACCATGCGGTAATAACTACTGGATCTTCATGATGTTAGCCCCTTAATATTGCTCCAAAATGGGGGCCTTATTTCTACCCCTTGAGAGGGAGGATAAACTCAACTACTGTCAAGGCATCCTATGTAGTCATTTGGCTGCTGCCTATGTGTGCCATTGCCCATCCTCACAAAGGTCAGATCTGGGTGGCCCTCTGTGCTCACGCTTCACTGCCATGACTGCTGGAGGGGGAGGGGACAGGAGCAGCAGCAGTTCTATCAGCAGCAACTTAAGTCTAGAATATCTAATAAGCAATTTTTTTCACCATCCTACTATATAAACCACCCAGCACCAACAGCAGCAGGACATGGAGCAGGACTCAAAGCAGAAGGTAGTGGCATACTTGGATTGCACCCTGCCACCCCACATCCACAGTCCCCTGGACTACTGGGCAGCTAAACTTTATTTGTTGCCACAACTGGTTGAGTTTTCACTGGACAAGCTTTCCTGCCCAGCCTCTAGTGTGGCATCAGGGCAGGTGTTTAGTGCAGCGGGGGGCATAGTTACCCAAAATAGCTGCTGTCTCTGCTGCCAACTTCTCCTACTGCAACTATCTGTGCTGTTGTCTCCCACATCCCCACTCTGTGACTGGACCAATATGTTGACTCCTCATGCGGTTTCCACCCTCCCCACTCTGTCACTGGGCCAATATGTTGACTCCTCATGTGGTTGACACCCTCACCACTGGGTGACGGTGCCAATAGTTTCCCTTTTTGGCCTTGTTGACATCACCATTTATTTGACCCTTCTTCTGATTTGTCAGAAGAATGGAAAAATGAAAAACATAACGGATTCCGATGTAAATTTGAGAAATGTTGTCTACCTCATAGAATGTCCTTGTGGACAAGAATGCGTAGGGAGAACAGGGAGGGAACTCAAGGTCAGGATGGGCGAGTACATTACGAACATGATAAATGGTCTTAAAACGCACGCTATCTTCAAACGTTGCCGTATCGCATTATTACGATCCAAGAGATGTGAAGGCTTTAGCTGTGTATCAACACCAAAGGAATTGGAGAGAGGAACATGTGATAAAGTCAATTCCTCAAAAAGAAACTGAATATATATTTAACCTCAACTCCCTGTCCCCCAATGGGTTAAATGTTGAGCTGGATTTGAATTGCTTTCTGTGAGTGTTTTTGGATAAAAGGGGGGAAGGGCTTCACTAGATTGCAAACAGCCCTTGAGAAAGCCGCTATAGGTAAAACCAGTCGGCAGAGGGATCTGCGTTTTTATCATAATTAGAGTTGAGCAAATGGAATTGATCTGAATTTCAGGAAAAATTTGATTGCCTGTGAAGCCGAATTTCCTTGTGCTTCTTGGTAACAAATCAATTTACTCTGAAATAGAGGTAATAAAAATACATAGACACCTCATCCATTTGAACGCAAAGATCCCAATCGAAATCTCGTGCACGGTGATGTATGATGTCACCATGCCGGCCAGCATTATGACATCATCCCACACCACGCAAGATTTTGTGTGGTGTCTTCAATCAAGATGGCTGTGGTGGCATCTCAATCAAATAGATAATGTAATATTTTTATTAGTATTTTCATACTTTTTTTAAGAATTAACCCCTGAAAGCCCTCTCTATTCTTCTCAATTAACCCGGTATCTGAGGGTTTCAATGGCGGGGTGGTGAAATCACTGTTCGCATGCTACTTACAAAGAAATGAGCATTGTGACAAAGTAATTCGTCAGAAAGTGAATTTCTTTGTGAAATTCGGCAAAGCAGCAGAATTGAATTTTTCAACACTAATCATGATTAGTGATGAGTGGGAGGTGCCATATTCGATTTTGCAATATTTAGCGAATAATCGATTGAATATTCGTATTATATTCGCCGAAATCGAATATTCGTAATTATTTCATTTATCGCGAATAATATGTGATTAAATTAATCGTGCAATTTTTTTCCTGTATAAGGCAACGTTCGTATGAATATGGCTAGGCTAATTTGTGCATTTTCTGAATATTCTTAATATTGCTCTAACTTCATCTTTTAGAATATTCGTAATATTCTAAAAGACGAAGTTAGAGCAATATTAAGAATATTCATAAAATACACATATAGATTGTAATTTAGCTAATATAGTGCTATAATCTTTTTTCTTTTAGTCAAATTTTTTTTGCCTCTTCCAAACTTCAGTTTGGGAAAATATATACACTATAAAAAAAATTACTATAGCACTATATTAGCTAAATTGCAGTCTATATGTGTATTTTACGAATTTTCGTAATATTGCTCTAACTTCGTCTTTTAGAATATTACGAATATTCTAAAAGACGAAGTTAGAGCAATATTAAGAATATTCGTAAAATACACATATAGACTGTAATTTATGTGTACTGTTATTCCACTTTGGCATACTGCTCCCCGACAAGCGTCCCCGTAACCATGGGAACGCCTGTGCGTTAGAATATACCATTGGATCTGAGCTTTCACAATCTCAGGGAAAACTCAGATCTGATGGTATTTTCTAACCCACAAGCATTCCCATGGTAACGGGGATGCTTGTCAGGGAGGAGTATGCGAACAACTGTACAGATAGGAAAAAAATTATGCCAAAATTCTAAATAACGAATATATTCACTATATTGCTATGTATTTGTTTTTTAGAATATTGGTAATTTTATTTTCCATATGAAAACATGATTCCCCCCTGCTTAAGTTGCTTGTGGGTCAATGGCTTATTGACCCACAATCAAGAAGCAGGGAGAAATCATATTTTCAGATAAAAAAAAAAAAAAGACTATTCGATTTTGCGAATATATAGAACTATATTCTAAATATTCGCGAAATCTCGAAGTTACGATATTCGAGAAAAAAATTCGAAATTTGAATATTCGCGCTCAACACTAATCATGATATGCCTTTTAAAAGTTTTTAGCTTTATCAGTATGACCTAATAAAATAATCTGCTTACCGTTATGTCCTGCACTAGGTGTTTTCTCTTTTTATATCTTCTCCTGAGTCACCACTTTGCACAAGGGTCTGGAAAATAGCTAGAAGTAACGTCATCTCAGAATTTATTTTCTGGAAGAGGGTGAATTGCCATACTGAATGCCCAGAGGGAATAAGCTACAGAGACTAATGGACCGCTGAAGTGACATGTGGAATTTTTCCAGCACTGCAGACCGGCTTATCAGGAGGAGAGACTGAGCATCACCCGTGTAGTGGTGAGATTTATCTGTCAAAACTTATACTATGTTAATCGACTTTATTTCTAACAGTGATATCCGCATGCTCAAATATACCATACTCTTATGCTTTTCTATGTCTGCCTGATCACGGGAGTGATTTGTGACTTGTTATGAGCTGTATGTGATCCGTTTACTTTCTTTTGATTTTACAGAGTGTAGGTAGGAGTAAACCTGGGTGCTGAGGCAAGAGATCTCGGCTTGCTGACTGGCCTCAGCCTGGCATGGTATGTGAAGAAACCTGTGTTGAGAAGACTGAAGTGGCTGCAGCTTCTGCTTGTGATCTGTTATGATTTCAAAAATGATCACAATCAGTAAATTTTGCTTCATAATTTTTTCCCTTTTTCTCTCTTTTTTTACACAATTTTTTCACACATAATTACCATACACTTTGATTCATGATGGATACAATATTCTTCTATTTTTCATTTTCACATTTCATATTTCTCATACATCCACTCTTCTTTACACTTATTATTATATTTCAGTTATTTTCATACATATGATCAATTGTCTTTTTGATTTCAATTCACATCACATTTTATATGGTGGATTATTAATGAATTTTCTCTTGTGTTATTCACTTTCCACTTTGCACTCCATCTTATTTTGTACCTTGGTTTCCCAGTCGTCTTCTTGATTGCACTGTGGTTGCGGCATTGGGGTGTTGAGCCTTTATAGGGCATTTGCCCACACTTAACATGGTTTCTTATGCTTCTGTGCATAAGGTACGTTCTAGACTTGACATTGGCGAATCAATAGATGTCGTATAGCTGCACTTCTCCAAAGCATTTGACACTGGACCGAATAAAAGGTTACATAGTAACATAGTACATAAGGCCGAAAATAGACATTTTTCCATCCAGTTCGGCCTGTCATCCTGCAAGTTGATCCAGAGGAAGGCAAAAAAAACCTGTGAGGTAGAAGCCAATTTTCCTTACTTTAGGGGAATAAAAATTCCTTCCCGACTCCAATCAGGCAATTAAAATAAATCCCTGGATCAATAATCTCTCTCTAGCAGCTATATCCTGTAATATTATTACACTCCATAAATACATCCAGGCCCCTCTTGAATTCCTTTATTGTACTCACCATCACCACCTCCTCAGGCAGAGAGTTCCATAGTCTCACTGCTCTTACCGTAAAGAATCCTTTTCTATGTTTGTGTACAAACCTTCTTTCCTCCAGACGCAGAGGATGTCCCCTCGTCACAGTCACAGTCCTGGGAATGAATAGATGATGGGATAGATCTCTGTACTGACCCCTGATATATTTATACATATTAATTAGATCTCCTCTCAGTCGTCTTTTTTCTAAAGTGAATAACCATAATTTTGATAATCTTTCAGGGTACTGTAGTTGCCCCATTCCAGTTATTACTTTAGTTGCCCTCATCTGGACCCTCTCAGCTCTGCTATGTCTGCCTTGTTTACAGGAGCCCAGAACTGTACACAGTACTCCATGTGTGGTCTGACTAGCGATTTGTAAAGTGGTAGAACTATGTTCTCATCACGGGCAGCTATGCCCCTTTTGATGCAACCCATTATCTTATTGGCCTTGGCAGCAGCTGCCTGACACTGTTTTTTGCAGCTTAGTCTCATTTAGTATATAAAATGAGAATGCTTGGACTGGAGGAAAATGTCTGTATGTGGGTAAGTAACTGGATCAGTAATAGAAACCAGAGGGTGGTTATCAATGGCACACACTCAGATTGGGTCACTGTCACTAGTGGGGTACCTCAGGGGTCAGTACTGGGCCCTATCCTCTTCAATATATTTATTAATGATCTTGTAGAAGGCTTGCACAGTTGTAACGAGCCAGACTGCCGGGGAAGTGGTTGTTTGTTCTCACGGTTAGCACATGCCTCCCTGGGCTGGCGTACAGATGGGAAGACAGCATGAAATCCTTCGGGGCACTCTCGTTTGCAGGGAACACCAGCCAAAAGGAAGTTGAGGTGCCCTTGATGGTAATTGGCATAAGGTGCTTTTATGGCAGGGCCCCTGTGTTCACGAAGCCAGCACCTTTAGGTGCAAATGTTGAGAGTAGTAGTAAGAATGAGGAGTCGGTTGTTGTAAACCAGTTGAATATTTACTGAAGAATCAATAGTTTCTGGACAGTTGGTAGAGTTCATCAATGGAAAGCCTTTTGTATAGCATAAGTAATAATAAGTTGACAGGTAATCCTATTATCAGAATTGACCTTCCATTTGACAAAGGAACATGAGTCTCCTGACATTGCTGTACATTAAGCTGTTGCAGAAGCTGTACATGGTCTCAGGTAGGGTCCCTTGTGGGTATTGGCTTGGGCACAATCTTAGAACGTCGTGTTTGCCTTTTGGATTGAGGTTCAGGATCTCTAGTAGATATTGCAGGTTGCCACAGAATGTTAGTCCCTGCCAGGCCAGTGGCATATTGGTTCTGGCTTGGTAATAGACGGGGGACGTATTTAGCGTCTGGTCGCTTGGTGGCAAAAAAGGGTTCACTTCTAATCCATCCTCCTCAGAGTCCTCCGTAGATTCCCAAGACTCTGCTGGTGGCTTTGGCAGTCGCATACGGACCTCAGGTGCCCTCTGCTGGGGGTGAACTCGACATCTTCATTTGCATAAATGCTGTGGAGATGGCTTAGCAAATCTTTACGTTTAACAGAACTGCGATTTACATAGTAGTCGCGACCATGTTCAAGGTCCCTAATAAATCAAAATCCCCGGATCTTGCAGAAGGATAGGACTTGACCCTGTTTCCGTACTGAGATTGGCAAATCTTTCAAGGGGTTTTCTATTAATTTATGGGTGATGTCCTCATTATACTTCTTACATTGGTGGGTTCTCGGGAGATGTGCGGCCTTAATCTCAGCTGACAAACTGGCCCAGCAGTGAGCATCATTGCTGGTGACTGACCTGTAAAGCTGATGAGTGGCTCAGGCGGGGGATCCCACAGTGCGTGGATGCATGCTAACATCGACCCCCCATCCACGATGGCTGGAGTTGAGGATGGTACAATCATTATCAGGAGAGCTGTGAGGATTTCTGACTTTCTTAACCGCGGCCTCAGGCGTAAGGTCTGCGCTTGCCTCCGGTACAGGGATGACAGGCTGGTTCCTCATCATGGGTACAGCAAAGGAGTCCTCCGGTGTGGCGATGGCAGATGTAGCTTCCCGCTCTGTCTTCAGTATCGGCTCCATGTTCCCGTCAGCCATGCTGCTTGCTTCTTTTCTCTGTTCAGCGTCTTCTTCAATGTGCGCATGCACATCACGCTCCTCTAGTGTGCTGGGCCCGCCTCCTAGGTCTGTATGCATGAAGGGGGGGGGGCGGTACCGGCTTCTGAAGTCCAGCAGCAGGTTAAGCAATACAATGCAAATTAGGTTACTTTACGTAATAGGCTTGGCTCAGCTTTTCCTGCTACAAAGGGGGTGTAACACAATGTTCCTGCGTCTCTACACAAAGATGGTGCAATAAATTAATCAAGAAGACCATTTTAGATTCAATGCAAAAGTTTGTTCACTGACAGCAAACAGTGTAGTTGACACAAAAACATGCAATATTTCCACTTCCACACAGCTATTTGATTGCAGGTGACTTGTAGCATACGTCTTTGCAATTATAAGCAATTTAAACAGTTCTGCAGCCCAATAAAAACATTTAAAGTTTGCACTGTATTAAAGCACATTGACAGTCTCTCAGACAAACAAGTGAGGCTTATTCTCACAAGGCAATGGCACGCAGTTATATTGCAAGAATCCTGTTCTTATTAGGCGCAAAGGATTTGATCCTGTTCTTTAAATAGTTTGCATAAGCCACAAAGGATTTTATATCCTGTTCGTAGTGACACCAATTCTTTGTAGCGCTACCAAACCACAGGGGAAACACGTGTTGTTTGTACTCACGGTTAGCAGATGCCTCCCTGGGCTGGCGTACAGTGAATGGGAAGACAGCACGAAATCCTCTGGGGCACTCTCTGTTACAGGGAACACCAGCCAGATGGAAGTTGAGGTGCCCTTGATGGTAATTGGTGTAAGGTACTTTTACAGCTGGGCCCCTGTGTTCATGAAGCCAGCACCGTTAGGTGCAAATTTTGAGAGTAGTAGTAAGAATGAGGAGTCGGTTGTTGTAAACCAGTTAAACATTTACTGAATTTAAGAATCAATAGTCTCTGGACAGTTGGTACAGTTCATCAATGGAAAGCTTTTTGTATAGCATAAGTAATAATAAGTTCACTTGAAATCCTAATATCAGGTAGTGGCAGTTGTCAATGGAGGGATTCTACTTGTAGATAAATGTTAGGTGTACTCCCATGACCAAGGAGTAGAAATAGCACATGTTGGACTATGCCCGTTCCTCTCCTCCATGAACTTGCTTCTCCTCCTCTCACACTCCAACTTCAACTAACTCAGATTAACTTCCTGTCTAGACACACCCAAGCTATATGTATTATTTTGTGCCAGCACCACCTAGGGCTGAATGGGTGCAAATAACATTGCCAGTCTGATAAAAGGAAATACCATACAATGCAAATAAAACATATTTAAGATGTTTGAAGTGTCCCATTTACACACATATGTGGGACACTACACAGTAAAATGCAGATGACACTAAACTGTGTAAAGTAATTGACACGGAAGAGGACAGTATACTACTACAGAGGGATCTGGATAGATTGGAGGCTTGGGCAGATAAGTGGCAGATGAGGTTTAACACTGACAAATGTAAGGTTATGCACATGCGAAGGAAAAATGCAAGTCACCCCGTACATACTAAATGGTAAAACACTCGGTAACATTGACATAGAAAATGACCTAGTAATTTTAGTGAACAGCAAACTAAGCTGCAAAAACCAGTGTCAGGCAGCTGCTGCCAAGGCCAATAAGATAATGGGTTGCATCAAAAGGGGCATAGATGCCCGTGATGAGAACATAATCCTACCACTTTACAAATCACTGGTCAGACCATACATGGAGTACTGTGTACAGTTCTGCTCTTCTGTGAACAAGGCAGACATAGCAGAGCTGGAGAGGGTTTAGAGGAGGGCAACTAAAGTAATAACTGGAATGAGGGGGGGCTACAGTACCATGAGAGATTATCAAAATTTGGGTTATTCACTTTAGAAAAAAGACGACTAAGGGAAGATTGAATTACTATGTATAAATATATCAGGGGTCAGTACAGAGATCTCTCCCATCATCTATTTATCCCCAGGACTGTGACTGTCTGGAGGAAAGAAGGTTTGTACACAAACATAGAAAATGATTCTTTACGGTAAGAGCAGTGAGACTATGGAACTCTCTGCCTGAGGAGGTGGTGATGGTGAGTACAATAAAGGAATTCAAGAGGGGCCTGGATGTATTTCTGGAGTGTAATGATATTACAGGCTATAGCTACTAGAGAGGGGTCGCTGATCCAGGAAGTTATCCTGATTGCTTGATTGGAGTCGGGAAGGAATTTTTTTTCCCCTTAAGTGGAGAAAGTTGGCTTCTACCTCACAGGGGTTTTCTTACCTTCCTCTGGATCAACTTGCAGGATAACAGGCCAAACTTGATGGACAAATGTCTTTTTTAGGCCTTATACACTACAGGGAGTGCAGAATTATTAGGCAAATGAGTATTTTGACCACATCATCCTCTTTATGCATGTTGTCTTACTCCAAGCTGTATAGGCTCGAAAGCCTACCAATTAAGCATATTAGGTGATGTGCATCTCTGTAATGAGAAGGGGTGTGGTCTAATGACATCAACACCCTATATCAGGTGTGCATAATTATTAGGCAACTTCCTTTCCTTTGGCAAAATGGGTCAAAAGAAGGACTTTACAGGCTGAGAAAAGTCAAAAATAGTGAGATATCTTGCAGAGGGATGCAGCACTCTTAAAATTGCAAAGCTTCTGAAGCGTGATCATCGAACAATCAAGCGTTTCATTCAAAATAGTCAACAGGGTCGCAAGAAGCGTGTGGAAAAACCAAGGCACAAAATAACTGCCCATGAACTGAGAAAAGTCAAGCGTGCAGCTGCCAAGATGCCACTTGCCACCAGTTTGGCCATATTTCAGAGCTGCAACATCACTGGAGTGCCCAAAAGCACAAGGTGTGCAATACTCAGAGACATGGCCAAGGTAAGAAAGGCTGAAAGACGACCACCACTGAACAAGACACACAAGCTGAAACGTCAAGACTGGGCCAAGAAATATCTCAAGGTTTTATGGACTGATGAAATGAGAGTGAGTCTTGATGGGCCAGATGGATGGGCCCGTGGCTGGATTGGTAAAGGGCAGAGAGCTCCAGTCCGACTCAGACACCAGCAAGGTGGAGTACTGGTTTGGGCTGGTATCATCAAAGATGAGCTTGTGGGGCCTTTTCGGGTTGAGGATGGAGTCAAGCTCAACTCCCAGTCCTACTGCCAGTTTCTGGAAGACACTTTCTTCAAGCAGTGGTACAGGAAGAAGTCTGCATCCTTCAAGAAAAACATGATTTTTATGCAGGACAATGCTCCATCACACGCGTCCAAGTACTCCACAGCATGGCTGGCAAGAAAGGGTATAAAAGAGGAAAATCTAATGACATGGCCTCCTTGTTCACCTGATCTGAACCCCATTGAGAACCTGTGGTCCATCATCAAATGTGAGATTTACAAGGAGGGAAAACAGTACACCTCTCTGAACGGTGTCTGGGAGGCTGTGGTTGCTGCTGCACGCAATGTTGATGGTGAACAGATCAAAACACTGACAGAATCCATGGATGGCAAGCTTTTGAGTGTCCTTGCAAAGAAAGGTGGCTATATTGGTCATTGATTTGTTTTTGTTTTGTTTTTGAATGTCAGAAATGTATATTTGTGAATGTTGAGATGTTATATTGGTTTTACTGGTAAAAATAAATAATTGAAATGGGTATATATTTGTTTTTTGTTAAGTTGCCTAATAATTATGCACAGTAATAGTCACCTGCGCACACAGATATCCCCCTAAAATAGCTAAAACTAAAAACAAACTAAAAACTACTTCCAAAAATATTCAGCTTTGATATTAATGAGTTTTTTGGGTTCATTGAGAACATGGTTGTTGTTCAATAATAAAATTAATCCTCAAAAATACAACTTGCCTAATAATTCTGCACTCCCTGTATATATACTATGTTAGTGCCGGTACGATGTGCCATCATCGTGATCATGTGATCGGTGGAGGCGTGTCACATGGAGGATTGACTGGGAATTAGGGAGGCACCGAATAGAGAACATGTGCTGCTAGAATATATGGAGTTACTATTACTATGGGGGATAACTGCAGGTTGTTGTTATCTGAATGCCATTAATTGTGCTGCTCTCCGACATCTCCGGAGTGAGCATTTGTCACGTGATGTGCATTTGATATGATGTAATATCTTGGCGTTCTCTGGTGATGGCGAATGGCAGTTTTGTATGATAGGAGGTCTGTCTTTGTGATTTAGTTTTAATATATATTAGGTGTAATCTGTGTGTTCCATTGAGCGATATTGGGCATATCTAGGGGCATCTGGTTCATTAACTCCCCTGAGGAAGCTCACGTGAAACATGTGTCAGGGTGCTTTTGGAGGTGACATTTTGGGTCTCTATTTTACTGTTTTGAAGTGTTTATTCTGTTGTAACTTTTGGGGGTGCCATATGGCAATGGATTTCTATGTTATAACCATTCCTCCAATTTAGTGTATTTCTGGTTTGACTGTGTACATCTGACCCCAACATGACATACTCCTGTGGTGTGTGTTTGTCAATGACAATTTATATATGCGTTTTATTATACTTATTTTAAACTTTAATAAAGATTAAATTTTTCAAAACAATTTCTATATCTGTGTTTACAGGGTGCTCTAGGTATTTCATATAGGTGGTATTCATATTTTCAACACCTGTAGTTTAATTTCTGGTGTCTAATATCGCCCAGATTTTGATAGGTGTTGTGAACTTCTGCTGCTTGTGGCGACGGAAGGGTGTGACTCTGCAGTGGGCAAAGAGTAGCCTCCCTTCCTGACAAGCTGTCAATAGGCATCTGTTCGCTGAAAGCTGCGGCAAGCTGCATACACAGTGTTTCCTGGTCATAACATTATTTGGCCTCCCTGTGGATGGTGGAAAATATTCGCCCATTTTGCCTTCATAGCAAGGGTCTAAAAGCATTGCTATCCAGTAATCATCAGCGCGCCCCCACTCCAGTGTTATCGTTATTATCATCATCCTCTTGCTCCGACAACTCCGACTCTACCTCCAGGCAGCACTTCATCCTCCTTCCCCATGGAAGTTTCTCATTGTGAGTCCCCAGCAGCTACAGGGTGGACAGCAAGATATGTTAGCGGTTCTTCTTCTTCCTCCATCACCACCTGTTGCATGAGCATCAGCATTTGTTTTAAGATATGTATGAGGTGGATGAGGGACAACCACAGCATGAACAGCATGTGTTGCCAGACCTATAAACAACAAGACATGCTCCATTTTGAGGCGATCTGGTGCATTACAAAATTGTTCACCACTTTCCGCTGCTCGTACAGGCACTCTAGCATGTGCAATGTTGAATTCCAGCAAGTTGGAAAGTCGCCGATTAAGCAGTGTAGCTGAAGATCATTCTATCCCTGCAGGTCCGGGAGAATGCTCCTCATCACATGAAAATGGCATAAACGAGGGACAGTCTCCTGGACATTGCCAACACATTGCGCAAGCCAGTGTACTTTTTGTAAAAAGCCATGCAGGTAGCATGTGTTATTTCCCTCAGGTTCAGGGTGGTCAGGATGTTACAACCATTATCACTGACCACTGTGCCCACTTGGAGTCTGTGGGGTTACAGCCAGCAGGATGTTTGCTGATTGATGGACTTTAGCAACTGCTTTCCTGTGTGGCTACTCTCGCCCAGGCCAATTAGCTACAACACTGCATGGCAATGCTTGACTTGACACATGTGATAGGAAGAAGGCGAGTGGGAGCAATTCCGTGCCCTGCTGCTGTTACGGTTAGGAGAATGTCCATGGAGGAGGAGGTGGAGGAGGCGGATAAGTGCCTGCTGTACGGTAGGAGCCAGCCCGGTGCAATTGGGAAGGGGGGGGGGAAGGACATTGCCATGTTTAGTGGGTGTTGTCTCTCCACTGCTGCAAAAAACATTGATCCAGTGAGCAGTGAAAAGACATGTACTCTCCCTTCCTGTAACAGTTGGTCCAGGTGTCCACCATGGAGTGCAGCATGCTGCACTGCAAGAATTGCAGGGAGTGGCCCGTGTTCTCCGCCACGTGAAAGTAAAAGACACTACTAAATAGTACTCTAGCGACTGCAACGCCAACAAAGTGCCCAGGTGGGGGGTCAGCTTGTAGACAAGCTAATTGCTGGTGGAGAAAAGTTTTTTAATGGCCAAATATTACGTCATGGATGTGGCACAATGAAGTGGAGGACAAGAAGGAGGCGAAGTCTTAGCAGGAGAAGAAGACGGTGATGGTAATGAAGATGCGGGATATGGGTTGGCTGCCACAAAGAGGAGAAGGAGAACCAACTTGTTCTGATTAGGAATGCTGGCCAATTGTATATTTCCAAAGGATCCGGTGATGCCACTTCATGAGCTCTGGTACGTATGATTGTGTTTGAATGACCACGGCGCATTTTTATCTAGCACATTAGGGATGAGGCCATTTTTCAAAAATTCGATTTGCTGGTTCAACAAATTTTTGGGGAAAAATGTGATTCGATCCGAATTTATTCATGGCGAATTACGTTAAAAACTGCTATTTCCTGGCTGCAGAGAGCCTTTCTAGAGGTGTTGAACACTGTGCCTTGCAGTAACACAGAGTCTGCTTTGGTAGGGAAATAATACTGTGAGTCCATATGACATGCAGATGACAGGCGTCTCTCTTAGAATCACTGCACACTTCACTTATTTGAGCAGTCACGGGGCTAACACTGACCAAATAACTAAAGTATGAACTCAGCCTTACAGATCGATGTTAGAACCAAGAAGAAGCGCACTCCTTTTACACCGTCATCAGCTGATTCAACATAGATGTCTACAGAACGTGTTCTATTAAACGCTTATACAAGTAGAGCCCACTGACTGAGTGGAGAGGGTGTCAGCAGTAAGTTTTTGTTGATGTCACTGATTATTTTGCCCTTCCTCTGATTTGTAAGAACAATAACCCACAAAAAACAGATCCTGTCTGTTTAGCATCCTCCTCAACTCAGTAAGCATTTGGTCAGTAATCCATCAGTATTGTTAATGCCAAAAAAAAACAGGAGTGACACATGAACGGGATATTTGCAAGTCTTCTGTGTTTTGTACCCACTCCTGCTTTTGTGTCACGCATGAGCTGTCACTGGCTGACATCAAAGTTACACAGAGAAGTACTCCTATCCTTTTGGCTACCGAATCATAAGCCAGTTCTGATGGGACCATACAGGCCTTACAGCTGCTACACAGACAGAATCTGTTGTGCGTCTCATTTTACCTTTCTTCTGACAGATCATAGGAAGGGTCAAATAAATGATGATGTCAGCCAGGCTGAAAGGCAAAATAGTGGCCCAGTCATGAAGTGGGGAGGGTGGGAACAGCATGAGAAGTCCGCAGAGTGGCACTATGACATAGTGGTGAGGTGGAAGCAGCATCAGGAGACCACAGAGTGGCCCAATGTCAGAGTCTGTAGGTGGCGGCAGCATCAGGAGGCCACAGAGTGGCACAATGACAAAGTGTGGAGGTGGAAGCAGAATCAGGAGGCCACAGAGTGTTTAGGTGAAACAGTGTGGAGGTGGCGGCAGCATCAGGAGGCCACAAAGTGGCAAGGTGACATAGAGTGGAGATAGGAGCAGCATGAGGAGACCACATAGTGACAAAGTGACATAATGTGGATGTGGCAGCAGCATCAGGAGGCCTCAGAGTGGCAAGGTGACATAGTGTGGAGGTGGCAGCAGCATCAGGAGGCCTCAGAGTGGCAAGGTGACATAGAGTGAAAGTAAGAGCAGCATGAAGAGGCCACAGAGTGGCAAGGTGGCATAGTGTGGAGGTGGCGACAGCATCAGGAGGCCATAGAGTGGCTAGGTGACAGTGTGGAGGTGGCGGCAGCATCAGGAATCCACATATTGGCAAGATGACAGAGTAGAGGTAGGAGCAGCATGAAGAGGCCACAGAGTGGCAAGGTTAATAGGGTGGAGGTGGAGGTGGCGGCAGCATCAGGAGGCCACAGAGTAGCAAGGTGACATAAAGTGGAGGTAGGAGCAGCATGAGGAGACTACAGAGTGGCAAGGTGACAGAGTGTGGAAGTGTAGGCAGCATCAGGAGGCCACAGAGTGACAAGGTGACATAGTGTGGAGGTGTCGGGAGCATCAGGAGGCCACAAAGTGCCTAGGTGACATAGTGTGGAGGTGGCGGCAGCATCAGGAGGCCACAGAGTGGCAAAGTGGCATAGAGTGGAGGTAGGAGCAGCATTAGGAGACCACCTAGTGTCAAGGTGACATAGTGTGATAGTGGGGGGAAATACCAGTACCCGCTTAAGATGGTGGGTGAAAGAAGGAGCATGTGGCATCAGGTGGGTGGCAGCATCAGAATAGTAGCTGAGGCAGGTAGCCAGAAAAAAACTGTCTATTTTGTCAAAGTGTTGGTGTGGCACCATGGATTATCTAGTTTGATGCATCAGGAATTGGCGGGTGGAAATTTAGGCTGATTCACGCCTGATTCATCTTGACAAAGGACAGTATCTCCACATTTTAGGTGGACAGGTGAGTTCTCTTTGGGGTAAATAAGGCCCCCACTGACCTAAACACCCGCTCTGATGACACACTACTGGCCGGGCAGAACAGCTTTTCAAGGGCAAACTCAGCCAGTTGCGGCCACAAATCCAGTTTTCCTGCCCAGTAGTCCAGTGGATCTTTAATGTCGGCTGGCTGGGTGCACTCCCAGTATGCCACCACCTGCTGGGTCGGGTTCTGATCCAGGTCTAGATGCTGTTGCTGGTGAGTAGTTTCTTCACTATACGGGTGAAGAAAGCTACTCATAAACTACTGTAGACTCAGGCTACTGCTGATGGAGCTCGTACTGCTCCTGCCACCCCACCCCTCATCAGCAGCCATAGCAGTGAAACGTGAGTGCAGAGCCTCTTTGAAACCAGAGGGGAAACAAACCAGGCTGGTAGTGAGCTGCATCTATATTTATTTATATAAGGAGATATATAACGCGAGTTTGACCGTGACGCGTGGTTGATTAAGTGTGGTTGTGGGTTGCACAGGTGAGTAATTAGGGTGTGGCTGTCTAATTCGGGTGTGGTTGTCTAATTAAGAGACTATAAAAACTCAGCAGTGTGAGCAGCACAGCCTCTTTGTACCCAGAGGGGAAACAAACCAGGCTGGTGTAGTGAGCTGCATCTATATTTATTTATATAAGGAGATATATAACGCGAGTTTGACCGCGACGCGTGGTTGATTAAGTGTGGTTGCGTAAGTGTGTGACTTAAGATTAAGTGACTTTAGATTCAGGGACTTCAGTGGGGGACTGTAATTAGCCAGTTTCTTAGTACTACATTATATTGTATTTTTTGCTTTGCTGGTGGAATCCCCATTTAGTATGTGTTGCACAATTGACAACGCAGTCCAGTGCACATCTTGCATGATGTATGCAGTCCTGGAACAGGAGTTCAAGGGTGCATATCTTTGTTCAAGATGTGAGCAAATTACCCGTTTGGAATCGCTAATCGAGTCTCTAAATGGGCAAGTTGCAACACTGAGAGGCATTGACAATTTGCAAAAGAGTTTGCTTCTCACCGAGCAAGCACTCTTTGGGGAAGATGAGGGGGAGGGTGACAGAGAGGAGGCTGAGGAAAGTGAGGTAGCTAGCTGGGTAACAGTTAGAAAGTGGGGTAGAGGGAAGAGTGCCAGGGAGGCTAGCCCTGATCTGACACACCCCAACAAGTTTGCACGTTTGGCAGATGAGGGGGATGTCAGTCCAGGGATGGCACTGCCGCAGCCAGACACTTCCTCTGCCAGTCAGGGGAATTCCAGCTCCGGTAAGCAGGGGACCAGGAGAGCAGGGCAGGCCAGACAGGTGCTGGTAGTGGGAGACTCAATTATTAGGGGAACAGATAGGGAAATCTGTCACAAAGACCGTGATCGCCGAACAGTGTGCTGTCTTCCTGACGCTAGAGTTCGACACATCGCGGATCGGGTTGACAGATTACTGGGAGGGGCTGGAGAAGATCCAGCGGTCATGGTCCATATCGGAACCAATGACAAAGTTAGGGGTAGGTGGAGAGTCCTTAAAAATGATTTCAGGGATTTAGGTCAAAAGCTGAGGGCAAGGACCTCAAAGGTAGTATTTTCCGAAATACTACCCGTACCACGGGCCACACAAGAGAGGCAGCGGGAGACTAGGGAAATTAACAAGTGGCTCAAGAACTGGTGTAGGAAGGAGGGGTTTGGGTTCCTGGAGAACTGGGCTGACTTCTCTATCGGCTACAGGCTCTATCGTAGAGACGGGCTCAACCTCAATGGGGAAGGGGCAGCTGTGTTGGGGAAGAAGATGGCTAGAAGGTTGGAGGAGTGTTTAAACTAGGGACTGGGGGGGAGGGTAATTATGTTATAGAATGGGAAGATAGTGCAGATAGAGACCGGGGGCAAGTTAGTGAGACTGGGGGAGGAATGGAAGGAGGGACTAGAACAGTTCAGAAGGAAAGATGTAGAGTAAAAAATATACATAAACCTCTCAAATGTATGTATACTAATGCCAGAAGCCTGACTAATAAAACTGGTGAACTGGAATTAGTGATGTGTGAGGAGGACTATGACATAGTGGGAATAACTGAGACATGGCTGGATGATAGCTATGACTGGGCAGTTAATGTACAGGGTTACAGCCTGTTTAGAAAGGATCGTCAAAACCGGAGAGGGGGAGGGGTCTGCCTTTATGTAAAGTCCTGTCTAAAGCCCACACTCCGGGAAGATATAAGTGAGGGACATGAACATGTGGGTAGAGATACATGGCGCTAAAAACAATAATAAATTACTAATAGGAGTTTACGATAAACCACCTAATATACCAGAGTCCACAGAAAATCTACTACTAAACGAGCTAGACAAGGCGGCAAATTATAATGAGGTGGTTATTATGGGGGACTTCAACTACCCAGATATAGACTGGGAAACTGAAACTTGTATATCTCATAAAGGAAACAGGTTCTTGGCAATAACCAAAGACAATTACCTCTCCCAACTGGTTCAGGACCCGACTAGAGGGACGGCCATACTGGACTTAGTATTAACCAATAGTCCTGACAGAACAACAGACGTGCAGGTTGGGGGACACCTGGGAAAATAGTGACCACAAAGTAATAACCTTCCAATTATAATTCAAAAGAGGGTTTCTACAGGGAGGAACAAAAATACCAAACTTCAAAAAAGCTAAATTTAGCCAACTAAGAGAGGCCATAGGCCTAACTAAATGGGATAAAGTCCTCACAAATAAAAATACAGCCACAAAATGGGATATCTTTAAAAGCATCCTAAAATCTCATTGTGAGAGGTACATACCGTATGGGAATAAAAGGTTAAGGAACAAAAAGAAACCAATGTGGATAAACAGAACTGTAAAGAAAGCAATAAATGACAAAAAGAAAGCATATAAAACACTAAAACAGGAAGGTAGCGCGGAAGCACAGAAAAACTATAAGGAAAAAAATAGAACATGTAAAAAACAAATAAAAGCGGCCAAACTAGAGACTGAGAGATTAATTGCCAAAGAGAGTAAAACTAACCCTAAAATGTTCTTCAAGTATATAAATGTTAAAAAGTATAAATCTGAAGGTGTCGGCCCTTTAAAGAGTAATGAGGGGGGAGTAGCAGAGAGCGACGAGGAGAAAGCAAAGCTGTTAAATATTTTTTTCTCCAATGTATTTACTGAGGAAAATAAACTGTCAGATGACATGCCGAATGTTGAAATAAATTCCCCATTAAAAGTGTCCTGTCTGACCCAGGAAGAAGTGCAACAGCGACTTAAAAAGATTAAAATAGACAAATCGGCAGGACTGGATGGCATACACCCCCGTATCCTAAGGGAATTAAGTAATGTCATAGCCAGACCTTTATTTCTGATATTTGCAGATTCTATGTTGACAGGGAATGTCCCACAGGATTGGCGCATGGCAAATGTGGTGCCAATATTCAAAAAGGGTCCAAAAACAGAGCCTGGAAACTATAGGCGGGTAAGTTTAACATCTGTTGTAGGTAAACTGTTTGAAGGTTTTCTGAGAGATGCTATGTTAGAGTATCTTAACGGAAATAAGCAAATAACGCCATATCAGCATGGCTTTATGAGGGATCGGTCATGTCAAACAAATTTTATCAGTTTCTATGAAGAGGTAAGTTCTAGACTTGACAGCGGCGAATCAATGGATGTCGTGTATCTGGACTTCTCCAAAGCATTTGACACTGTACCACATAAAAGGTTAGTATATAAAATGAGAATGCTCGGACTGGGAGAAAACGTCTGTATGTGGGTAAGTAACTGGCTCAGTGATAGAAAACAGAGGGTAGGCAACCCGCTAAGGACGAAACATGACACATCCTCAACATGAGCATCACTCACAATCAAACGGATATTGTGAACTATGCCCTTTAATGATTTCTGAGAAAGTGGAGCGGAATCAATAGCAAAAACAGGTATATCCTTTCCCAAAGTGCATACCTGGAAACCATGAGTTATAGCAAATTGATTATTAATGAGATTGACAGCTGCTCCACTATCTACAAAAATCTCACAAAAAATGTTCTTGCTCTCTTGCTCTCTAGGACAAAACGGGAACTACAAGCAAACGGAAAACCTTCAATTTCTGCATCAACCTTGCCAATGGTAACAGATGGAACATTTTTTAAGGATTTTTTTCCTTTTGTTTCTTTATTACTCTCAAAAAACTGCCTGAATCTCCTAGAGGGACAAACATTTGCCAAATGATTTATTCCTCCACAACAGAAACAAACCTTCCCATGAGGGCTGAATCTTCTATTGTTAGAGGCAATCAAACCCAGCTGCATGGGCTCCTGCTCAGAAGGGATTGACAGCGACTGAGACCCCTGTGCACAGAATGAGACCGCCGCACTGTCCTGGGATTGAGTATGACAGGAAGGAGTGATCTGTCCTCTCTCTCTAAGTCGCCTGTCAATACGAACGGCCCGAGACATGGCAGAGTCCAAGGAGGTAGGCCTCTCATGAAAGGCAAATGCATCTTTCAATCCCTCTGAAAGACCATGGCAAAATTGACTTCGGAGTGCAGCATCATTCCAACCAGTATCAGCTGCCCATCTCCGAAATTCTGAACAGTATATCTCTGCGGATTGTTTACCCTGACATAAAAGATGTAGTCTAGACTCAGCCAGAGCAACACGATCCAGATCATCATATATCTGACCCAGGGCTAAAAAGAATTCATCCACTGAACGGAGGGGCCGTGCCCCCACCGGCAGCGAAAAGGCCCAGGACTGAGCGTTATCCCTGGGCAGCGATATGATGATCCCCACCCTCTGTTCCTTATCACCAGAGGAATGGGGAAGTAGGCGAAAATGGAGTTTGCAAGCCTCTCTAAAACGCACAAAATTCTCACTACCCCCGGAGAACGTATCCGGGAGCGAGATCTTAGGCTCAGAACAAGCTCCATGAACGCAAGCTGAACCGGTCACTTGAAACTGAGAAAGAGTCTTACGGAGATCTGCTACCTCCAATGAAAGACCCTGCATGCGTTCAGTCAAAAGTGAAACCGGATCCATGCTTGAGACGGTTTTGGCGGTTTATAATGTCACGGAAGGTGTGCAGGAAACTAGAAAACACAAAATGATTATACGACTGACTGGATCCAAAACTAAGGAACAAAAAGGGAGAGCCCTACATCAGACCTGGCTCTCTCCCTGACTGCTCAGCCTATGCGAAAATCCCAATGGTAGATGATCGCATATCCTCGTACCTCGACTGAATAACACCTGAACACCCTATAATAGTGAGGGGACACGACCACCGGCTCCCTACACTAGTTACGGAGGGAGTCAGGGTCACCTGGGATCCAGCAAACAGAAAAACACAAATAAATGAACAAAACTTATCTTGTAGAAGACTGAGAAGTAGGAACAGCATGCACACACTC
Organism: Bufo gargarizans; assembly: GCF_014858855.1. Lineage (NCBI taxonomy): Eukaryota > Metazoa > Chordata > Amphibia > Anura > Bufonidae > Bufo > Bufo gargarizans. The sequence goes on along the minus strand of NC_058081.1, from coordinate 362,874,542 downwards.
CAGGAAGTTCTATAAACCGCAAAGTGATGCACTATTGGAAAAGGATTCAAATAGATGCAATCAGTGCAACTACATGACAGCTGAGAGAGGCTAACTAGATGAGAAAATGAAAGAAAAACAAAGGAACCTCAAGGAGGAGGTTCTAGACGTCTGTCAGAGCTTCTCAGATGTCTGGTGGTGACAGCATATTTCTGTCTTTAAATGTTGTTCCCTGCCATAGCAATGTGCTACTGCGGTTTGGTATGTGCTGACTGACCCCTTTTTTTGGCTTTTCTTAACATCCAGGGCACCTCACATACCATCAGGCCTGGTCCCTATCTACAGATTGTGCCCCAGAGGAACTAGTGTCTACCTCTCCTTCACTGTTGCATGCCTGCCCACGGTTCTCCTCAGAAAAGTGAGTAGCCCTCGATTGCCCATACCGTGACCTCACTGTCGCTAATACCCTGCAGGTCTGGCGTGCTGCATAAATTGGCGTCACGAACAGGATACGCTCATTCCTGCGCCTTTGTGGATACAAAAACTGTGTGCTGTTATTTGCCTTAAAGTGACCAAGCTCTAATTACTTTATTGAAAATTGCTGGGCCAAAGTGAACTGTAATAATCTGTGGTGTGAAGATTATATTGTATGGACTGTTTGCTGCTTATTTAAGCCACCACTTGCTTTCAGTGAATAGACAGCGATTTTGATTGGATTACAAGTGCGCCTTGTGGGACCGTTTGGCATGAAAAAAAGGACTTTGGCGCGAAAAAGAATAAGGTGGAGTCATCGTCCAGCCAACAAGGAGGAAGAACGCCGCCCTGTCTGGAAGAAAAGGTGCCGCCTACCTGAGTCCCGGAGCTGCGAGAGACCGCACCCACCTGCTGACGCTGTACTCAGGATGCTCGACGCACGTAGCCACAGACTTTAAACTTTTGCCGGCCCTTCTGATCACCTTACCGGAACATTCCCGACCCCTGCCAGGGCACCGGAGAGGATCCCTTTAGTGACCAAATACTCTACTTGGAAAAAGTTATTACATTGCCGCTCCGCTACATTTAAAGGGCCATACCCACATATTAACGCCATGTCCGCACCTGAGGAAATCGGGCAGGCGGCCCTAGTCGTGCCTTCTGAAGTACCCACAGCCGACTCTAGGGCCCCTGCCGCCGCGGCACCGCCAAGCCTGATGCCGTTAACCATGCCGTATTATTTTGGGGCCCCCTGGTTCCCACGTTATTCAGGGGAAGCCCACAAGTTAAAGGACTTTAGGGAGCAGATACTGGCCGTGTTCCGGCTTTATCCCATAACTGTCGAACAACAAATGGAGATCCTCCTAGCTCAGTTAGAAGGGGCCGCCCGCAGGGAAGTCATGTCATGGCCCCACTCTGAGAAGAGTAGCCTGGAACAGATTTTTGATCGCTTGGGCACCACATTTGAGGCCAGAACGGTGCCAGAAATTAAAATGCATTTCTTCAGCAGAAAGCAGCAGCCTGGAGAGTCGCTCCGCGATTTTGCCCTGTCCTTACAAGAGACACTGAGAGCTGTAGTCCAAGTGGATCCCAATGAAGCTGAGGACCAGGACCGAACTCTTAGAGAGCAGTTCATTGCGGGCATAAGTACTGAACATTTAAAGGGCCAGCTACAGATGTTGTCAGCTCAACACCCCCACTGTACATTTTTGGATTTTAAGGAATTGGCCATCAGTATACTAGGCCAGAACCCTGCTCCAGGGCCAGCAGCCTCCCCTGAACCTCAGGCTTGTCAGCCAAAGACTGTTAATGTGGGGCCTGCAGGAGTCAGTCAGGCCACCCAGGCTCCAGTCACAGATGTAGTGGCAGCATTAATGGAGCAAGTGAACCATCTTGCTCTAAGCTTAGAGAAGGTGTGTAAGAAAATAGAGGAGTGGGAGAGACCACTGTTACTGGAAGATGAAGGCCCATCTGCCTATAGGGATGTATATCCAAAAGAACCTGATGGGCGACCGAGTTACCGGCCCAGAAGTAGAAAGCAGCCTGTCTGCCATCATTGTAAGAAATATGGACATACTGAATCAATTTGCTGGCAGTTAAACGGGCAACCCCTGAGGCAGAGGACCACCCCTCGGGAGGTAGAACAGTAGGTCCAAAGGGTCCAAGCTGGATGCCTAAGTATGTAGGATCCCGTCCAAAAATTAAAATATGTATCAACGGGATACCCTTTGAAGCCCTGCTGGACACTGGGTCACAGGTCACCACCATTCAACGGCCTGCCTTTGACAAGTTCTGGGATCCAAGTCTCCTCACCCAGCCACCAGAGTCCTGGCTAGATATCATTGCCAGCAACGGTAAGCCAGTGAAAGTCTATGGGTATTGGGAACCTACCCTTCAGGTGGGAGAAGCCACCCTGCCACAGCAAGGCGTGATTGTGGTACAAGCAGGAGATAAAGGAGGACACCCTGTGATCTTAGGGACTAATGTTCTAAAATCTGTCCGGATCCGGGATAACCGGCCGGTAATTCTGCCTCCAAATTCTCAGATCATCCTGTGGTACCGTGCTGTGTTAGGGATCCAGGGCCAGGACTATCAAGCCCTAGTGGAACCTATTCCCATTGAAAATCATCCCTTCATACGGACAGCCAAGAGCCTGGTCACCGTGTCTCAAGGTAAAGTGCCTGTCCGTTTAATTAACTTTGGTGATCATCCCGTTACTCTCCTTAAACACTGCCCCGTTGCTCAGCTTTTTCAGATGTCTTTCCAGGATGTGATCCATCTGCCTGCCACGGAGGCGTTCCAGACCACACAGAGCAGCAGCCGCCCTATGACATCCTGGTGGGAAGAACTACACGTGGGGAACGAATGCACCCCAAAGGAGCAAATAGAGGGAGTCCTGAATCTGGTGAAGGAGCACCACCAGGCTTTCAGCAAGCACTCCACAGACTACGGAGAGGTCAGTGTAATCCAACACACCATACCCACTGGCTCTCATCCTCCTATTAAGGAGAGATACAGACCCATACCACCTACTACCTATCAGTCTGTGAAAGAGATGATACAAGAGATGAAAGACTCTAATATAATCCGGGACAGTCATAGTCCCTGGGCTGCGCCCCTAGTTCTTGTCCAGAAAAAAGATGGCAGCATAAGGTTTTGCGTGGATTACAGAAAAATTAATCAAATCACCCACAAGGATGCATATCCATTGCCACGCATTGAGGAGTCCTTGACTGCTCTGGGGTCATCAGCCTATTTCTCCACCTTGGACTTAACCAGTGGGTACTGGCAAGTACTCATGGCCCCAGAAGATCGAGAAAAGACTGCTTTCACTATACCTATGGGCCTGTTTGAATTCAATTATATGCCGTTTGGACTGTGTAACGCTCCAGGAACGTTCCAGAGGCTGATGGAACGTTGTTTTGGCCATAGGAATTTTGAGACTGTACTATTATACCTGGATAACGTCATTATTTACTCCAAGACGTATGAGGACTATTTAAAACACCTGGGTGAAGTGTTTCAAGTTCTTACTAAATATGGCCTCAAAATCAAGCCATCCAAGTGCCACCTGCTGAAACCAGCGGTCAAATACCTCGGGCACGTTGTCAGTGCCGAAGGAGTACAGCCTGATTCTGATAAACTTGCTGCTGTCCGCTGCTGTCTGCAACTGGCCTACTCCTACGACCGTGAAAGAGGTGAGAAGCTTTCTCAGTTTTGCAGGGTATTACAGGCGTTTCATCCCGCATTTCGCACAAATTGCGGATCCCATCCAGGAACTCCTGAGGGGGCATCCAAAGAAGAGCCCAAAAACTCCTATTCCTGTTGAATGGAACGAAGAACGGGAAATTGCTTTTCAACTCCTAAAGAAGAAGTTGACTGAACCCCCTGTTCTGGGTTACCCAGATTATCAGAAGCCATTCCACCTCTACACAGATGCCAGTAAAAGAGGCCTGGGGGCCGTGTTGGCTCAAGTGCAAGATAACAAAGAAAGGGTAATTGCCTACGCCAGCAGATCCCTGAAGGGAGCTGAAAAGAACGACCATAATTACAGTTCTTTCAAGCTGGAGTTTCTTGCCTTAGTGTGGGCTGTGACCGAAAAGTTTAAAGACTATCTCGCTGCCACACCATTTGTTGCCTTCACGGACAATAATCCCCTGGCGCATCTGAATACAGCCAAATTAGGGGCACTGGAGCAAAGATTGGCCTCCCGCCTTGCCAACTATGACTTCACTGTGAAATACCGGGCAGGCCGCTCCAACGATAACGCTGATGCTCTGTCGCGGCTTCCCACTACAGAGGCCCCAGATGAACCAAAAGATGCCTGGGAAGAAGTGGAAATGCCAGCGTTCTACAATAAATTTGCCCAGCAGGATAATATCCATACTGAAGATCTCCCTGCTGCAGATCCTCCCTCATCAGATGGTCCTGAGTCCAGAGGCGATCAAGAAAGATGGATTAAGCTCCAGTCCGAAAGTAGAGTCCTCGGTGAACTGCTCGACTTCCTTACCAGTGGGAAAATCCCTGAGAGAATCCACAGGAAGAGTGCAGACCCAGAACTAGCGAGACTGTGGAGACATCGCCACCAACTATTCCTTCAAAGAGGCCTGTTGCACAGAAGGAGTCTGGATCCAGTGTCCTGTGATAGAGTGTACCAAATTCTCCTGCCATGTCGGGATGCCAGCCTGGTGCTGGATATGTATCACAACCAGTTCGGACACTTCAGTGTGCAGAAGACTGGGGCCACCATTCGCAGAAGATTCTATTGGATTGGGATGAAAGAAGATATTGAGAAATGGTGCCGAGAATGCACTGCTTGTGTTGTGGGGCGAACTGAACGCCATGACCAGAGGACGCCTCTCCATCCTATCGTAAGTAAAACTCCTTTAGAACTTGTTGCTATTGACCATGTGAAGTTGGAGCCGAGTCGCTCAGGGTATACTTATGCCATGACTATTATTGATCACTTCACCAAGTTTGTCGTTGCAGTGCCTGTGAAAGACCTGACAGCCAAGACTACAGCGGAGGCGTTCTGGAAGCATTTCCTGCTGCCCTACGGCTGCACAGAAAGGATCCTCACCGACCAAGGGTCTGCGTTTGAGTCACAGCTGTTTCATGAGATGTGCCTGCTGCATAACTGCCAGAAAGTCCGGACCACTGCCTATCATCCGCAAGGTAACGGACTCTGTGAAAAAATGAATAAGACTCTCATTGAAATGTTGAGAGCAGTACCCCCTGAGACGAGGGGTGCTTGGCCTACTCTGTTGTCGCAGCTCATGTATACTTACAACAACACCATTCATTGTTCCACTGGTTACACCCCGCTCTATTTGATGTTTGGCCGACAAGGGAGATTGCCTGCAGATCACTCCCTGGGTGTGCAAGTGCCGGATGTGAGTAACCCACTGCCAAGGACTGATTGGGTAGTGGAGCACCAAAGACGTCTCCTCAATGCTAAGGAGATTGTCCAGGAACGCATGTGGAATGTTGGAGAACGGCAGCAAAAGACCATGACCAGGCTGCCCATGCAGAACCCCTGGCTCTTAGAGACAAGGTTTGGTTGAAAAACAACCACCGGACCAGCAAGTTGGACATCAAATGGGAAAGGATTCCCTATATTATTTCTGCCATCCCCAATGCTGAAGCACATATTTATCAAGTCTCCAGAGAAGGTAAAGGTTCCCAAATCGTTCATAGGAACCGTCTCAAGCCTTGTATAGAAGGAGAACCAGCGGCAGAGGATATGGAGCCTGAGTCTTCTGGAACTGAATTGCCAGCTCCACCTATGGACCCTATGCAGGCTGTGGGAACCACCCGTTCTACCAGGGGGCACCCACCTGTGAGGTTTGGAGACTACATTATGGGCCCAGGTAGCCCCTCATGGGAAACCCCTGTTTAACCCTTTGCAAGCCTGGGTACGGACTCATGAAATCCTTTGAGCCTCCAAGGACTTTTGTTTGTTTGCATTTTTATGGACTATTTACATTTAAAGTTTTATATGGACTAATCCTGGTATCCTTGATACGCTGCACCAGGTCAGCGCCCCTGTTCCCTTACGTTATCCTGAGAGAAGAGAACAACGCCCCTTTTCACCACTCCTTTCAGCGACACTGTTTGTCATTGTTTATATTGTTATTGTGTGGTGATTGCTGTGTATGCATGTTCTTCATTTGTCTTTCAGGCTGCCGCTTCCAGATGGGCGGACCCCTCATGTCGCGCCGAGGACGGGCAACGTCATAGCGTGGGGGTAGGTAGTGTCCCACTAGGTAAAGGTGGGCACTACACAAAGGGGTTAATGTGTTTACTGCATTTACTGTTATGTGTATGCATTTCCCTGTGTTAACTGGGTGTCAGGCCTGTCAGGGTGCAGTTTAGTCTCCCAGGCATTAGAGGGAGCTAGAGAGCCCTAGTTATATATAGGATGGCCCAGACAGGGGAGAGTTAGTGTATTCCAGGGGACTAGAGGAGTCACCTAGTCAAATCAGAAAAAGAAGAAAACGACCCCAGAAGTCCCCCAACATATATAGCAAGGGCAGTGCCCGTATAATAACCAAATATAGGGGGACACCCGAAAGAAAATGACTCGGTACAAGCTCCGAGCATGACGGCAGAAAACAGGAGAAAAAAAGAGCTTAGAGTACCATAAGTTAGAAAAATATACGTTTTTATTAAATTCATGATAAAAAACACACATATAGTGAATGCCAAGGACAGGGTAAGGGAGCAGGGGAAAAGAGAACGAGCGCCATCCTGGATGGACACACTGGTCACAACATATAATGGTCTATCAGTGGGGTAACTGCAGATGTGGGAAAAACAACTAGTAAAGTATGGTACAATGACCAACCTATAGGTGCAGACCTTTAAGAATAATTTGTTATAGAGGGTGAGTGGAGATCAAAACATGGTCTAACAGCCATGGCTATAGTGCATAGTATATGGTGCAAGCAGCATAGATAATACTATGTATAAACAGTGTACCAAATGGATCAGCAGTAATGGACCAGGCAAAATAGCTCAACGTTAGCAACACATAGCCATGGCTGGAAACCTAGGATCAAGGACTCACCGATATGGGACCAGATGTGAACAGAAAAACCAGGATGGCGCTACCTGGTTTTTCTTGGTTTTTCTGTTCACATCTGGTCCCATATCGGTGAGTCCTTGATCATAGGTTTCCAGCCATGGCTATGTGTTGCTAACGTTGAGCTATTTTGCCTGGTCCATTACTGCTGATCCATTTGGTACACTGTTTATACATAGTATTATCTATGCTGCTTGCACCATATACTATGCACTATAGCCATGGCTGTTAGACCATGTTTTGATCTCCACTCACCCTCTATAACAAATTATTCTTAAAGGTCTGCACCTATGGGTTGGTCATTGTACCATACTTTACTAGTTGTTTTTCCCACATCTGCAGTTACCCCACTGATAGACCATTATATGTTGTGACCAGTGTGTCCATCCAGGATGGCGCTCGTTCTCTTTTCCCCTGCTCCCTTACCCTGTCCTTGGCATTCACTATATGTGTGTTTTTTATCATGAATTTAATAAAAACGTATATTTTTCTAACTTATGGTACTCTAAGCTCTTTTTTTCTCCTGTTTTCTGGAGTCACCTAGTCAGCCTGAAGCTCCTGAGGCTAAGGATAGCTCAGTTGAGATAACCCAGTAGTAGGACAGCACCTCCTGGGAGAAACCTGCAGCCACCTTTCCAATCCAGCAGACAAGACAGCTAGGAAAAGAAGGTATTGTAACCTTAAGCAAGTGCCAATACTGGAGGAAGGATTCTTATACCAAGGATTTAAGCCAGCAATTAGGCACCCGGGCCTTGGGATCCAGCCAGCTAGCATAGCTGTGAGGATAGAGCAGCATTGTACTGCAAAGCATTAACTGTATACCCTCCAAGTATCTTGCAAGATTGAAACCTGCTGTGAAGTAAACCTGCTGTGCATTTTGTACTGTAAAGGACTGCATTATACACCACTGCAACTGATTGTAAAAAGTTGGACTGTTTCACCAAGTAAAGCAACGTTTGGTTTACCAACTGTGTACACTATTAATCCTCATGCAAACCGGTGTACCACCGTTACAGGCACTGGCGTCACGATTCTTAAAGGGACCTTACCTAAGGCACTCAAAACACCTACAACATCCAGGGCACCTCACATACCATCAGGCCTGGTCCCTATCTACATAGTGTGCCCCAGAGGAACTAGTGTCTACCTCTCCTTCACTGTTGCATGCCTGCCCAGGGTTCTCCTCAGAAAAGTGAATAACCCTCGATTGCCCATACTGTGACCTCACTGTCGCTAATACCCTGCAGGTCTGGCGTGCTGCAGTGGAATTCCAACGGGTGGAAATGTTGCATATCAGCCTATGTTGGGGGATGCCATTCTGCTCCTGCAGCTCGAGGAGAGTGTGCTTTGTGGTGTACGAGTGTCTGAAGTCCATGCAAAGTTTCCTGGCCATTTTTAGGTTGTTTTGCAGATGGGTGGAAGACTTCAGGAACCGCTTAACAACCAGATTGAACACGTGTGCCATGCAGGGTGCATGGCTCAGCCCTCCTTGACGCAGCGCCGACATAATGTTCTTCCCATTGTCGGTCACCATGGTTCTGATTTTGAGTTGTCGAGGAGAAAGCCAGGATCCGATTTCTTGCTGAAGGACATGGAGCAGTTCCTCCCCTGTGTGACTCAGTTTGCTCAGGCAAACGAGGTGCAGAACAACATGGCACTGCCGTGCTCTGCACATGTGTTATGCTGGAGGGGAACTGTGAATTGTCTCTGCAGTGGAGGCTGAGGACACGGTGGAGGATGAAGAGACAGAGGCGGACATTGCAGCTGGACCAATGGCGTTGCAACGTGGAGGAGGAATCGGCGTCACCTGGCCAAGTTGCTGGTGTGGCTGTGCAGGAACCACATTCACCCAGTGGGCCGTAAAGGACATGCACTGTCACTGACCATAGTTACAGCTCCACAAGTCCACCGACAGGCTCAAGGACTGGCCCACCTTCTGCTCTAGATATTTGTGCAGGACTGGTACTGCCTTTTTGGCAAAGAAATGACAGCTTAGGACTCTCCACCTCAGCTCGGCACAAGCCATCAGTTCTCAGAAAGTTGCAGAGTCCACCACTTATAAGTGCACACATACTGTTGTCTCTTGGCGATCGCTTCGGTGATCGATTGCTGACGGAATGCGTGATGAGGAGTAAGAGGAGCAGGAGCATCAGGACCGGCAGATGATGGAAAGTATTTAAAATGAATGAAAAAAGAGGGAGCGTATGTTAGATAATTTTGGAAAATCAGAATGGTTAAATTGAAATTGGAAGGAAACAGAAGAGTGGAAAAAGAAAAGGGAGAAGAAGAAAAGAGGAGATTGGGTGAGGAGGACAAGGTGGGGGGAAGGGGACAGCTAGGAAGGGGGAAAGGATTGTGAATAGATCTATTGGTGGATCTAAAAAGAGCAGGGAGGAAAGAAATGGTGTGTGAGGTGTAGGCGCCACGGGATACGCACAAATATGATGAAAAAAAATAAAATTAAAAGTAAATAAATAAAAGACAAAGAAATAAGACCAAGAAGACTGCTGGTACCAAAATAAGGATGGGGCAAGGGAAAACTAGGAAAGGAAGCCCCCCCCCTATTAATTTTTGAACAAATAAAACTCGGACAACTTAGTTTATAAACCAAACTTTTACTGGGTGATGATCGGCCACAGCAAATTGTTTCCTTATTACAAAAACGGTATCAAAACCCCACCTCCTCCACGAATCACTTCTCCGATGCGGTATACCACCCTGGGTCCCCAGGGCGTACGTTCGCCAATAACTGTTTACCACGAGCTTTCTTTCAAATTCCGCCAGCTGTGACTTTTCTTCCTCCTTCAACGAACCTCAAAAGAGAGACATCATGAGCCATACTGGTCTGTCAACCACAGCCATCAATATTCTCCCATATTACCATTTCCCCCCTATATTCATTTTTATTAATTTATGTAGAAAATTCTTTTTTTTTTTTTTTTTTTTTTTTTTTTATATATAAACAAAATAAACTCAAACTGCAACCTAAGGGCGGGAGGGAGGGCAACACGGCTTACCCTCCTCCTACCACCGTCATCTCCTCCATACCCTCTCCACCTACATTTTCCTTAACCCCTAATCTCCCGCAACTACTATAACCTAGGGGCCTATTCCTCAACCCCGAGCCAGGGAAACTAAGGGAGGGGAAGGGGGGACCAACAGTCCCTCATCACCCTCCATACCCAGTCGGGTGCTCTCCAAAAAGAGAGGTAATTGACACTTCTTAGGGCTGCTCACACCCATTTGTACTAATAGTCCTCAGCGGCCTGACTTGCAGGTTGCAGCATGTAAATAGATAAGCGGGAAAAAAACAATTGAATAGGTCAGTGGAGCGCCCGAGGTCAAAGTAATGCAGGCTATACCAATTCAGATTTAAATGATTTGATTACAGACACGATAGTACTGTGACACAGTGCAGATATCCAATTCGCCAGGTCACCCACCCCTTTTTTTCCCCAACAGGACTGCAGAGAGTCCCGAAGAAGAGGGAGAGGGAGAGTGGAGGACCAGAGCGACGAACAGAGAGCAATGTAAAAAAAATAGGTGAAGGGAACACCACAGTGTACACCTACACTTGTGATCTGTCGACCACTGTGCGGTCCTTCAACCAACAGAAATTAGGACGAGATATATTGTGCATTCGAGAAAAAATCGTAACACAATCTTATGTTCTACTCACGTCACTAGGGGGGATTTGACGCAAGATAACCTCAAGACTAGGGATGAGCGAACCCGAACTGAATTTTGGGGTGTCCGTGACACGGACCCGAAACCGAACTTTTTCGTAAAAGTCCGGGTTCGGGTTCGGTGTTTGTCGCTTTCTTGTCGCTTTTTGAAAGGCTGCAAAGCAGCCAATCAACAAGCGTCATACTACTTGCCCCAAGAGGCCATCACAGCTATGCCTACTATTGGCATGGCTGTGATTGGCCAGTGCAGCATGTGACCCAGCCTCTATTTAAGCTGGAGTCACGTAGCGCCGCACGTCACTCTGCTCTGATCAGTGTAGGGAAAGGATGCAGCTGCTGCTGTTAGGGCGAGATTAGGCACTAAACAGGGATTTACTCAGCAAAAACACTTAATGAAGTGATTGATCTACAGCTGTGAATCATTCATCTTCTGCTATTCAATTGCTCACTGTTTTTAGGCTGCCCAGAGCGTTTTTCAGTCACTTTCTGGGGTGATCGGTGGCCATTATGTGTCTTGTGGTGCGCCAGCACAAGCTGCCACCAAGTCCATTTAACCATCAATAGTGTGGTTATTTTTTGCTATATCCTACATCAGGGGCTTGGCTGTGCTTGCTATTTTATTAAGGGGTGAAATACAATTGCCAAAATAGCAGTACCCTAAATCTGGAGTTTCAGCTGTGGCTAGCCAATTGTAACACTGTCTGCTGTCTGGCAAAGGAAATATTTTTGTTCTGGGTTGAAATACAATTCCCAACTTAGCAATTCCCTAAAACAGTGGTTTCTGCTGTATCAGGCCAAGTTTAAATCGATCCATAAAAGGGTATATTAGATTGAAGGTGCGGATAGTGTCATCCTCAATAACTTCACACGCTACCGTGCATTTCCAAGTTTAATTCTGTCCGCAAACGTATACCTGTCACCCAGGGCCTAAATACTAGGCCTACAATTTATAGTCAGCTAAATCTGTGGTTATTGCTGTGGCTGGTCAATTCATTTAGTGTCCGCCAAAGCACAGTTTTTGTTCTGGGTTGAAATACAATTCCCAACTTAGCAATTCCTTAAATCAGTGATTTCTGCTGTATCAGGCCAAGTTTAAATCGATCCATAAAAGGGTATATTAGATTGAAGGTCCGGATAGTGTCATCCTCAATAACTTCACATGCTACCGTGCATTTCCAAGTTTAATTCTGTCCGCAAACGTATACCTGTCACCCAGCGCCTAAATAATAGGCCTAAAATTTATATTCAGCTAAATCTGTGGTTATTGCTGTGGCTGGTCGATTCATTTAGTGTCCGCCAAAGCAGTTTTTGTTCTGGGTTGAAATACAATTCCCAACTTAGCAATTCCTTAAATCAGTGATTTCTGCTGTATCAGGCCTACTTTAAATCTATCCATAAAAGGTTATATTAGATTGAAGGTGCTGATAGGGTCATCCACAATAACTTCACACGCTACTGTGCATTTCCAAGTCTAATTCTGTCCGTAAACGTATACCTGTCATCCAGCGCGTAAATACTAGGCCTACAATTTATATTCAGCTAAATCTGTCGTTATTGATGTGGCTGGTCGTTATTTGGTGTCCGTTAAAGCACAGTTTTTGTTCTGGGTTGAAATACAATTCCCAACTTAGCAATTCCCTAAATCAGTGGTTTCTGCTGTATCAGGCCAACTTTAAATCTATCCATAAAAGGGTATATTAGATTGAAGGTGCGGCTAGGGTCATCCTCAATAACTTTACGCGATACTGTGCATTTCTAAGTCTAATTCTGTCTGTAAACGTATACCTGTCATCCAGGGCCTAAATACTAGGCCTACAATTTATATTCAGCTAAATCTGTTGTTACTGCTGTGCCTGTATTAGTGTAATACGGTACCTAAATAGATAGCCAGATAGTGTTAGGTGTCTGTAAAAAAAGGCCTGAATTTGAATTCAATACATTGGGCCAAATAATTTTTTTCTTATTGTGGTGAACAGTAACAATGAGGAAAACATCTAGTAAGGGACGTGGACGTGGACGCGGACATGGTCGCAGTGGTGTTAGTGGACCCTCTGGTGCTGGGAAAGGACGTGGCCGTTCTGCCACAGCCACACGTCCTAGTGAACCAATTACCTCAGGTCCCAGTAGCCGCCAGAATTTACAGCGATATTTGGTGGGGCCCAATGCCGTTCTAAGGATGGTAAGGCCTGAGCAGGTACAGGCATTAGTCAATTGGGTGGCCGACAGTGGATCCAGCACGTTCACATTATCTCCCACCCAGTCTTCTGCAGAAAGCGCACAGATGGCGCCTGAAAACCAAGCCCATCAGTCTGTCACATCACCCCCATGCATATCAGGGAAACTGTCTGAGCCTCAAGTTATGCAGCAGTCTCTTATGCTGTGTGAAGACTCTGCTGGCAGGGTTTCCCAAGGGCATCCACCTAGCGCTTCCCCAGCGGTGGAAGACATAGAATGCACTGACGCACAACCACTTATGTTTCCTGATGATGAGGACATGGGAATACCAGCTCAGCACGTCTCTGATGATGACGAAACACAGGTGCCAACTGCTGCGTCTTTCTGCAGTGTGCAGACTGAACAGGAGGTCAGGGAGGAAGACTGGGAGGAAGATGCAGGGGACGATGAGGTCCTAGACCCCACATGGAATGAAGGTCGTGCTACTGACTTTCACAGTTCAGAGGAAGAGGCAGTGGTGAGACCGAGCAAAAGAGGGAGCAGTGGGCAAAAGCAGAACACCCGCCACCAAGAGACTCCGCCTGCTACTGACCGCCGCCATCTGGGACTGAGCACCCCAAAGGCAGCTTCAAGGAGTTCCCTGGCATGGCACTTCTTCAAACAATGTGCTGACGACAAGACCCGGGTGGTTTGCACGCTGTGCCATCAGAGCCTGAAGTGAGGCATTAACTTTCTGAACCTTAGCACAACCTGCATTACCAGACACCTGCATGCAAAGCATGAACTGCAGTGGAGTAAAGACCTTAAAAACAAGGAACTCACTCAGGCTCCCACTGCTACCTCTTCTGCTGCTGCTGCCTCGGCCTCTTCTGCTGCTGCCTCGGCCTCTTCTGCTGCTGCCGCCTCTGCCTCTTCCTCCGCCTCTGGAGGAACATTGGCACCTGCCGCCCAGCAAACAGGGGATGTACCACCAACACCACCACCTCCGTCACCAAGCATCTCAACCATGTCACACGGCAGCGTTCAGCTCTCCATCTCACAAACATTTGAGAGAAAGCGTAAATTAACACCTAGCCACCCTCGATCCCTGGCCCTGAATGCCAGCATTTCTAAACTACTGGCCTGTGAAATGCTGTCTTTCAGGCTGGTGGACACAGACAGCTTTAAACAGCTCATGTCGCTTGCTGTCCCACAGTATGTTGTTCCCAGCCGCCACTACTTCTCCAAGAGAGCCGTGCATTCCCTGCACAACCAAGTATCCGATAAAATCAAGTGTGCACTGCGCAATGCCATCTGTGGCAAGGTACACCTAACCACAGATACGTGGACCAATAAGCACGGCCAGGGACGCTATATCTCCCTAACTGCACACTGGGTAAATGTAGTGGCAGCTGGGCCCCAGGCGGAGAGCTGTTTGGCGCACGTCCTTCCGCTGCCAAGGATCGCAGGGCAACATTCTTTGCCTCCTCTTGCCTCCTCCTCCTACTCGGCTTCCTCCTCCTCTTCTTCCACCTGCTCATCCAGTCAGCCACACACCTTCACCACCAACTTCAGCACAGCCCGGGGTAAACGTCAGCAGGCCATTCTGAAACTCATATGTTTGGGGGACAGGCCCCACACCGCACAGGAGTTGTGGCAGGGTATAGAACAACAGACCGACGGGTGGTTGCTGCCGGTGAGCCTCAAGCCCGGCCTGGTGGTGTACGATAATGGGCGAAATCTCGTTGCAGCTCTGGGACTAGCCGGTTTGACGCACATCCCTTGCCTGGCGCATGTGCTGAATTTGGTGGTGCAGAAGTTCATTCACAACTACCCCGACATGTCAGAGCTGCTGCATAAAGTGCGGGCCGCCTGTTGGCGCTTCCGGCGTTCACATCCTGTCGCTGCTCGCCTGTCTGCGCTACAGCGTAACTTCGGCCTTCCCGCTCACCGCCTCATATGCGACGTGCCCACCAGGTGGAACTCCACCTTGCACATGCTGGACAGACTGTGCAAGCAGCAGCAGGCCATAGTGGAGTTTCAGCTGCAGCACGCACTGGTCAGTCGCACTGCGGAACAGCACCACTTCACCACCAATGACTGGGCCTCCATGCGAGACCTGTGTGCCCTGTTGCGCTATTTCGAGTACTCCACCAACATGGCCAGTGGCGATGACGCCGTTATCAGCGTTACAATACCACTTCTATGTCTTCTTGAGAAAACACTTAGGGCGATGATGGAAGAGGAGGTGGCCGAGGAGGAGGAAGAGGTGTTATTTTTAGCACTTTCAGGCCACTCTCCTTGAAGTGACTCAGAGGGAGGTTTTTTGCAACCGCAGAGGCCAGGTACAAATGTGACCCATGAGGACGAGGATGAGGAGGAGGTGGAGAAGGATGAGGATGAAGATGAAGCATGTTCACAGCGGGGTGGCACACAAATATCTGACAATGGACTGTTCCAGTTTTGGGTGACGTGAAGCCTGATTCTCTGCTATGACATGAAGCCTGATTCTCTGCTGACATGAAGCCTGAATCTCTGCTATGGGACCTCTCTCCTCTGTCTGGGTGCCGGGGCCTAAATATCTGACAATGGCCTGTTCCAGTGGTGGGTGATGTGAAGCCTGATTCTCTGCTATGACATGAAGCCTGATTCTCTGCAATGGGACCTCTCTCCTCTGTCTGGGTGCGGGGGTCTAAATATCTGACAGTGGCCTGTTCCAGTGGTGGGTGACATGAAGCCTGATTCTCTGCTATGGGACCTCTCTCCAATTGATATTGGTTAATTTTTATTTATTTTATTTTTATTTTAATTAATTTCCCTATCCACATTTGTTTGCAGGGGATTTAACTACATTTTGCTGCCTTTTGCAGCCCTCTAGCCATTTCCTGGGCTGTTTTACAGCCTTTTTTTAGTGCCGAAAAGTTGGGGTTCGGGTTCGGGACGAAGAGAATGCCAAGAGTGTGCAAAGCAGTAATCAAAGCAAAAGGTGGCTACTTTGAAGAACCTAGAATATGACATATTTTCAGTTGTTTCACACTTTTGTGTTATGTATATAATTCCACATGTGTTAATTCATAGTTTTGATGCCTTCAGTGTGATTCTACAATTTTCATAGTCATGAAAATAAAGAAAACTCTTTGAATGAGAAGGTGTGTCCAAACTTTTGGTCTGTACTGTATATATATATAAATTAAAGTCTTACCGTATGACTTGAGCAGTCCAGCGGGTCATCCTTATCTGAGAACACAAGGAGACTACTATACTACAGGCGATCTCTGCGAAGGGGGTCTCTTGGCGTCAAGTGTCTTGAGGTTATCTTGCGCCAAACCCCCCTAGTGACGTGAGTAGTACAGAAGATTGTGTTACAAGTATTTCTCCAATGCACAAGATATCTCGTCCTAATTTCTGTTGGTTGAAGGACCGCACAGTGGTCGACAGATTACAAGTGTAGGTGCACACTGTTCATGTGACCACACAAGTGGTGTTCCCTTCACCTAATTTTTAACATTGATTTCTGTTTGACGCGCTGGTTCTCCATTCTCCCTCTCCCCCTTCTCCGGGACATGGGCTCTCTAGTCCTGTTGTGGAAAAAAAGGGATGGTGTGGACTGGCGAATTGGATATCTGCACTGTGTCACAGTACTATTGTGTCTGTAATCATATCATTTAAATCTGAATTGGTATAGCCTGCATTACTTTGACCTCGAGCTCTCCACTGACCTATTCAATAGTTTTTTTTTGCTTATCTATTTAGATTATGGGAAGCACAGACAGCTCCGTTCACCTGAGGTGGTGGAGCCTTGACTGCCTGAAAACGGCTGCATGCCACTGGGTGATGCGGCAGGCTGGACCACCACATCAGAGCCACAGTTCTCCAAGGCCACTTTGACGATGCTGCATATGTTGTCGCAGGGCCATAGTGCCAACATTGGCACCCTGGCCACGCTTCACCCTCTGCCCACAGATTCTACATACGGCCACGTTCACCTCCTCCAGCGGCTTAAAAAAAAAAAAGCCACACCGCCGAGTAGGTGATTTTACCCCCAACACTATGCACTGACTTACTGTTACTCCCACTGCCTCCTTGAATCCCGTGCACTGCTACTTCCCAGGCAGGTAGGCTCCCACGAAGTGGGTGGTCTACCCTGGGCACATTTGGCTACCGACCTCCCACTGCTGCCAACCTGCTGACTACACCATCATCATTGAGTACTGTCTGCACATCACTGATGTCCTTCTCAACCATCTCTGGGTCAGACCGCTCTCATCACCAGCTCCCACACCACTCTCCTCACCACTACTTCCCCGCTTAGCGGAGGAAGCCGCGGGTGTCTCCTCCATATCTTGGCTGGGCAGTAGCTGCTGAATCTCCTCTAGTAGCTCTTCCTCGCTGAAAAGTGGAGCCGAGCTTATAGGATAAAATAAGTCTTGCGGTGCGGTAACAGAAAAGGACGGAGGCAAGTTCAGGACAGGTGAGGGCACAGGGTCTGCTCCCGGGCCATGCCACTGACTCTTGGCTGGGGGTGTCTGATGTCACTTGCGACAAAGTCGAAGATTGAGTCAATCATTCAAGAACTGCTAGGTTGCTGGTCATAACATGACTGCTATCTGACACTGGGAGCTCCGGTTTGCTGCGACCTCTACCTGCACCAGAAACATTTAGGTCTCTGCCACTCCCTTGTGAAGGGCCTGGCACTTCTCTGTCTGACATACTGTTAGATCAAATAACCAAATGTTAGATCAAATCTTTTTTATTTTGCGACTAAGACACAGCAAACAGGACTTTAGAATATATCACTGCACCGCTGAACGGCAATTCTTTTCAATTTTTACACTACACAAAATGCTTTTCAACAGATAGGTGCCACAATGGACGGCGAATATATTTTTATTTCGCCAGTAATACATGGCAAACTTGGCTTCCGAATATTTCACTGCACCGAAGAACGACAATTAGCCCTATTTTTTTTCTACTTTTACACAAAAGGCTTTTCTACAGATAAGTGCAATGCTGAAAGGCAAATATATTTTTATTTCGTCAGTAATGCACGGCAAACTGGGCTTTAGAATATTTTGCTGCACCGCAGAACGACAATTAGGCCCGAATTTTTTTCTACCATTACACAAAAGGCTTTTCAACAAATAAGTGCAATGATGAATGGCGAATATATTTTTATTTAGCCAGTAATACACTGCAATCTGGGCTTTAGAATATATCACTGCACCGCTGAGTGGCAAAGATATTTTTCCTTTTTCCACTAATACACGCAAAAAAATGCTTTAAAACTGATTTAAAACAGATAACTGCACCGCTGAGCGGCAAAGATCATTTTCCTTTTTCCACTAATCAACGCAAAAAAGAACTTTAAAACATAACTGCACCGCTGAGCAGCAAAGATATTTTTACTTTTTGCACTAATACATGCAAAAAAGGGCTTTAAAACAGATAACTGCACCGCTGAGTAGAAAATATATTTTACTTTTGCCACTAATACATGACAAAAAGGGCTGTAATTTTCGCACTTCACCACACAACGGCTAATAAGCCCTTTTTCCCCACTAATACAAGACAAAAAAATGCTTTAGAACATATAACTGCACTAGGGCAAACAGCACTTGCACCCTAATAAGAACGGTTTGATGGAATTACAGAGCTGTATAATGGCAATTTGGATCCCCAGTCAGTGCTGCAAGTTGCAATAGTGCAACATCCCACTCATGTACGTGGGCACTGCAAATCTTGTTATATAATATGTTGTATTATGTTATATTGCACTCTTGTATAAAGATCCCTGTTAACAGGCTGTTAGGTACACTACACATATTCAATCACTAGATGGGGATAGCACCACAGTATATATACACCACTAGTTAGAGGGAGTTAGAGTGTGGGAGTTGAAATTGGAAGAGATGGAGTGAGGAGCAAGGGGGAAGGAGAGGACCCCCTCCTCTCAGCTCTCTCTTGGGATCCACGGCCCAAAGGAGCCAATTCATTTATCTCAGTGTCAAGCTAAGAAACCGGCAGAGGTGAGATCTTTATTCTATCGTCTACTCTTCTGGAGTGCCAAGTGGATTTTACAATTTTCAATGTAAAAAGGCAAAGGAAGAACAATAGCCATTATTCTAGGCTTTAGGCTCCTTTGTACCAAGGTGAAGGTTTATCAGCTTCCGGCAGCCTCACCATTACTTCAAGGACAGACAGGCCATCTGTTGTAGCACTTGTGTGTAGAAGATAAGGATCTGAACCACCTTTACTGAGATTAGAGCAAGGAAAAGAGCTAAATACCAGTGAGTACACAATCTTCTACCATAGCCTGAGATATAGCCACATATACAGCCTGTTACCTGGATTTACAACATTCACCCTCCATATTCACCCCATATTCATGACACATATGTTTATATCTAGATGTAAATTGCTGTCAAGACCCTTCTCACAGTAAAGTTCTTAGTTGGATCCAAAAGACCCTTCTCACAGTAAAGTTCTTAGTTGGATCCAAACCCTGCCTCGTTCTTTCATCTTAATACTACAACCACTCTAATCATTTTGCATCACCAAGGTGCTGGCGTCACGATTTTATCTAATTCAGTCCCCTATAATAGAGTGTGCTCTGGAGAATTTGGTGCTGTTCTCCCATTAACTGCAGCCCGGCCCAGAGAGCCTCAAAACTGTGAGTAAAGATTTAACTGTTATTATTCCTGAGTACACTATCACTTCACAAGTTCTACCCCTGTGGCCTTGGTGTTGCAATAGGAATGTTCCTATTGCCCAGGCTGTCACCTCCCCGACTGAACCCTGTTCAACAGAAATGCTGTGGAATGATTCCTCCCTATCCTTTCCCTAAACCTTGATAATCTTTCCCTGCACTTGTAAATAGTTTCTTTTTTTTTTTTTTAGCGCAATTACCTTTTTTCTATCACTGTCCCTAGTGCCTGCTGACGTCTCACCCTGCAAGTACACTGGTAAATGGCAGAATCTAAAATGGCTGCTCTATTTAAAGAGCTGTGACATCACAGAGCTGGCTGGCTGCTGATTGGCTGCATGCATAGCATTATGGGTGATCCCGCCTTCCAAGAGTTCATTTCTCCATGTCCTCACACGTGCAGCAGCCATTTTAGGAAAAAATGCTATTCGTTACCACGAAGCTCGAGGAAATTCCCATTTTGTGCAAATCAAATTTTTGCTGAAATTCTGACCGAATTCCACTTCAGCTTTGATTCACTCATCTCTACTGCATATCTTGACTTAGCTCTAGAACGTTTTGGGCCTCACCCACCCAGTTAGTGTCAGCTGCATCACCATATCCTGAAACAGACATGGCCCTGGCTATTCTTTGGAAGGTGCATTGCCTCTGCTCTTTATTTCTGCCGCTGCCGCCATCCTCCTCCTCCTCTGATGTTGCCTTCTCCTCAGCATCCCTTTCCAGCTCCCAGTCCAGCACACAACTATCATCAGAATTCTCATCCTCCCTGCCACTTTTATCATGGTGGGCTCCTTGGCTTCATGCCGTGAATGCGAGTGCCACCATTACCAGCACCAACACAGCTATGCATGAGGTCCCCAACTACCTCCTGAACTTCCTCCTTAAGGAGACTCTTTTGACTGTCTACATTCAGGCATGGTGGGGTTTTCTTCTCAGTTCTTCCCAAAAAGCATCTAACTAAGAAGGGCCTATGAAGACAGAGAGGACTCCATTGAAAGCCTTCTCTGATGCTGCAGGGAGGAGTAACAGGAGGAATGCTGTGACCCCTGGTTCCACGGAATGGTGTCAGACTCAGAAGTCACCTCCACACCATCCTACAGAGAGGATGAGTGAGCTATTAAATCCACAGTCTCATCCTCTTTCTCCTTGATGATAATGTTGCACATTTCTGAAACCAACAGGGACAACTGCGGACTACTACTGCTACTACTTCTGTACATATAGCTGGTCCTAGCACTACCCACACTCTGGACCTGGGTCTTTCATTTGGAACCCTTCCATATCCTGACATTTTTGGGCACCGTTAAGACACTGCTACTGACAATTGACTATGGAAATAATTCAGTATTGGTGCCACTAACAGTTTTGAGCCTAATGTCTGTTGGGCATTAAAATATGCAGATTCAGAAAAAACTTTTTCTCTAGTGTAAAACACAAGTTGCCCAAACTTCTATGTGTGTACCCCAGAACCCCACCCCCCTCCCGATCACCACACTAACACTTGTAAAGTCTGGAGATGCACCAACACAGATTTTGGCTTAGTGTGTCAAATTGTCATATGCAAAAGTAAGCTCCAGCTCACCTGTACCTTTTTTGTACCAGACGCGCATGTTTATAGTCCAATTCCCAACCTTCTGTAATCCACAGCAAAAACCAGCACTGTTCTTAAAGGCTGTGATGATCCTGTATTCTTGAGTACAGCAAGCACATACAAATAATCATGTCACCTGGACTGTAAAAGCGTGTTGGACAAACTACGGTAAACTACATGTCCTTAATCATTAATCAAACAGTGAGCTAGTACTACTGGTCTATTTAACTTGTGTAGCTAGGTACTTGTGGCAACATGTAAAACACTGATTCCGGACAAACAGCACAAATATTTTACAAATACTTACAAATACAGAAATGGCATTCTGCTGATTCTGCAAGGGCACTTCCTTGCCTCCTGTAGTGCTGAATGGCTCATCCAGGTTGTCTGTCAGCATAGGAGCCAATCAGGGTAAGCCTTCTGCTTCACCCCCACTTCCCCTTAGGGTCATGTGAGTATCCTTCTTCTTCTTCTTCTTCTTCCCTAGTGATTTTCCTAATTTCAGATATGGATATGATTCCAGAAGGGTTGCACTTCTGGATTTGCAGATTTTCCGTCATTCCTTTCTGCAGATCCTCTCAAGCTCTATTTGGTTAGATGGGAACCGTTGGTGGACAGCCATTTTACGGTCTCTCCAGAGGTGTTGGATTTCAGTCAGATCTTATATAGACATGTGTGTACTTCCAAATCATGTCAAATCAACTGAATTTTATTTATTTTTTGGGACACGGTACCCTTGAAATTTCCTTTATTCAATATGTTAAAATACATGAATCAGAGTTAAAACTCTTACTTATGTCTTTATGTGCCATACTTTATGATTATTTATATGTATAAGCTGATCAACTATATAATGCCGTCATCCTAGACAAACATTTATCATAAAGATTTTTGGGGTCATTTATCAAACTGGTGTAAAGTAGAACTGGCTTAGTCGCCCATAGCAACCAATCAGATTCCACCTTTTATTTTTGACAGCTCCTTTGGAAAATGAAAAGTGGAATATGATTGTTGCTATGGGCCACTAAGCCAGTTCTACTTTACACCAGTTTGATAAATGATCCCATTTGTGTATACAAAATTATTTTAGTTTCTAATAATAAATGTGTGTTTCTGATTATTGTTCAAGTTTGTAAATTGAATGCAGAGCAAACAATAATCTGTAAAATTTCCATTTCCATCTGGAATTCTTGGTAAGTTCCTAATTATTATTTTCAAAAACTGAGCTTTTTTTTGCCACATAATAAGCAACATTACTGACTATCAAACTAAATTGTCAAGAAGCCACTGTATGTGGAGAAGAAAAAAGGGCTTAGTGCCAAAGAATAAAATGGATAAATAATCAGATCTTTCTTTATAGGAGTGGTCCAAGTTTTTTTTTTGTTTTTTTTTTGTTTTTTTTTTAACTTTTCAAAATTTCTACCCAAACCTGTGGGGAAAAAACATACTAACTTGCTCCACACCTGACTTCCTTCACTGGTCTTCCAGACCTCGTCCTGTAAATTTTCAGATGAACAAGGTCACTTGTGCCACTGTAGCCAATGACTGATCTTAATAGTGACAAGTCACTAAGCAACATGTGACCCAGCAGGGACATGCTGCTTGGAGACACATCACCGCTGAGGCCAGTCATTGATTGCAGTGGCACACGTGACTCTATCCATCAGAAGGAACTGACACCGGAAGACCAGTGAAAGGAGCCAGGGAGCCGTAACATAGCAGCCGGGAGCGGAACTGATCAACCCCTTTAAGTATGGTGATAAACTGGTGTAAAATAGAACTGGCTTAGTTGCCCATAGCAACCAATCAGATTTCACCTTTCATCTTTCACAGCTTATTTGGAAAATGAAAGGTGAAATCTGATTGGTTGCTATGGGCAACTAAGACTGTTCTACTTTACACCAGTTTGTTAAATTTCCCCCATAGTCTTTACCTGATTTTATAAAAAAAAGGCTTTCAATGTTAATAGACTTGAGAGGCAAGTGATTGTATTATCATATTTGATCAGCCATGCCATATTTGTAATTAATCATATCCATGAACTACAGAAAGTACTGGTCTTTTTTTATAAAGCAGGGATCTATGGGTGAAATCATTTTGAGAAGAATAGTTTCGGGGGAACCATGGTTGAGGAAAATTTCCAAATATGAAAATGTTGGAGCAAGCTTTTTTGCATATATGGTGTTTGTTTTTGCCTACTGTAAATCAAACTGTAAATCCAAATTATATTATAGGGGTTTTGCCACTTCAGCAAATAGCAGTTATTATGCAGAGATAGTTTCGATGGTTACTACCACCCTGCAATCAGCAGCATGGCTGTGCTTGCACACTATAGAAAAGATTACCAGCTTGCGTGAGCTGCCACGGTCCTGGCCACCAGAGAAGCTGCCATTTTTACTTATAGTGTTAAAGCACGGGCACCACTGCTGTAGTACAGGGTGGTTGTAACCATGGAAACAAGCAGTGTATAAAGTGATAAAAAATGAATCCAGCCAGCAAAGGAGGCGTATGGACAATCACAATACATTAGTAAGTGCCTTGTATTAACTTTCGCTACATGATAAATGCCACTTTCTGAAGTGAGACACTCCTTTAAGACTGCCCCTGGTGAACTATTAGTGACTGAGAGCTATGTACATTGTCTCCTTTGCTGGCTTCATTAATTTTTTCCATCACATTATGAACTGCTTGTTTCCATGGTTAAAATCCAGCATTGGTAGTCGTGCTTGCACACTATATGAAAAAATGCCAGCCTCTCTGGTTCCCAGGACCATGGGAGCTCACGTCGGCTGGTGCTTTTTTCCATAGTGTACAAGCACAGCCATGAGATGAGCAAATTTAATATTTTGAAATTCGTTCACTCTTCGTTTGGTGCTAAAAGCAGAATTGGCTTCCGTTACCACGAACCATAACACAATTATATTCGGAATGCATAATGGAATGGCTTTAGAGGCATTCTGTTATTCATTCCATCATAATAGAAGTCTATGGGCTACAAAACGGATCTGTCCCGTTTCCGTTATGTAGGGGAGTCCTCTCCTGCATAACAGAAACGGGACAGATCCGTTATGCAGCCCATAGACTTCTATTATGACAGAATGAATAATGGAATGCCTCTAAAGGCATTCTGTGATGCATTCCGTCAAAGAACTGCGTTATGGTCCATGGTAACGGAATCCATAACGCAATTCTGCTTTTACCACCAAACGAAGCATGAACGAATTTCATAACATGAAATTCGCTCATCTCTAGTCGTAACCGTGGAAACTTTCTCGGCATAATAAATGCTATTTGCTGAAGTGGCAAAACTCCTTTAAAGTGACAACTCTTCTTGTGGCCTCTAAAGTTAAATGTAGGCATACTGTAGATGCTACAGAACCAGATTTATACAACTTACTTTAAAGCAACTTATTATACGATATATACAATTGTCTCCTCTATTTTCTCTGTGGTATATAATTGTGACCCACATAAGGATGCCTGGACATTGCTGCAAAGTATTCCTAGATTGTTGTTCCCGTGGTAGTCTCCGAGCAGTGACCAGGACTTAACATCAGTAGAATAGGCTTTTATTGAAAGTGAAGCAATAGTTAGGACAAGGATAGCACCAACAGAAGTCTACAGTTGAAGATGCCACAACAGAACATTTTTATGGACTTCTGGGGGATACTACAAAGGTACTGAAGGATGATCCAGAGAAACCTAGGCATTACATACTAAAACATAACTTTTACTTGAAGTCCTTAAAATTCAAATAAACAAATAATGGTGCTCAAATAATGCTGTGAAAAGCCATAAAATATCAAAACATTATTTTGATTACTTGGTCAAGACATTTAGAGGTATATAGTGGAATGGTCTTACCAGATCCTGAAGTACATATACCGATTTTTGTCTACTGGGGACGAAAGAAAACAGCAGGGTCTGTATCACTGAGGTGTATCTTCTGGGGACATAATCCTAAATAGCCCTACCATGTAAACCCTGAAATTGGTTGGGATAATGGCTATTAGTCCCTATCTAAAAGCAATACCGAGCACCCAACCCCGTCAGGAACCTGTCCCTTTAAGGAGCCTATGCCCTAAAAATGTCCCTCTCTCATGTCCTGACATGACATGTTTCATCCCATTTGGGGACTCATCAGAGGATATACAGTTGCAAGAAAAAGTATGTGAACCCTTTGGAATGATATGGACACACAAATTGGTCATACAATGTGATCTGATCTTTATCTAAGTCACAACAATAGACAATCACAGTCTGCTTAAACTAATAACACAAAGAATTTAATGTCACCATGTTTTTATTGAACACACCATGTAAACGTTCACAGTGCAGGTGGAAAAAGTATGTGAACTCCTAGACTAATGACATCTCCAAGAGCTAATTGGAGTAAGGCGTCAGCCAACTGGAGTCCAATCAATGAGATGAGATTGGAGGTGTTGGATACAGCTGCCCTGCCCTATAAAAAACACACACCAATTCTGGGTTTGCTTTTCACAAGAAGCATTTCCTGATGTGAATGATGCCTCGCACAAAAGAGCTCTCAGAAGACCTACGATTAAGAATTGTAGACTTGCATAAAGCTGGAAAGGGTTATAAAAGTATCTCCAAAAGCCTTGCTTTTCATCAGTCCACGGTAAAACAAATTGTCTATAAATGGAGAAAGTTTAGCACTGCTGCTACTCTCCCTAGGAGTGGCTGTCCTGTAAAGATGACTGCAAGAGCACAGCGCAGACTGCTCAATGAGGTGAAGAAGAATCCTAGAGTGTCAGCTAAAGACTTACAAAAGTCTCTGGCATATGCTAACATCACTGTTAGCGAATCTACTATACGTAAAACACTAAACAAGAATGGATTTAATTTGCACAAGAGCACCTGGATGTTCAACAGAAGTACTGGCAAAATATTCCGTGGACTGATGAAAACAAAGTTGATTTGTTTGGAAGAAACACACAACACTATGTGTGGAGAAAAAGAGGCACCTCATCCCAACTGTGAAATATGGTGGTGGGGATTTGGGACTCCTTTGCTGCTTCAGGGCCTGGACGGATTGCTATCATCAAAGGAAAAATTAATTCCCAAGTTTATCAAGACATTTTGCAGGAGAACTTAAGGCCATCCATCCACCAGCTGAAGCTCAACAGAAGATGAGTGTTGCAACAGGACAATGACCCAAAGCATAGAAGTAAATCAACAACAGAATGGCTTAAACAGAAGAAAATACGCCTTCTTGAGTTTCCCAGTCAGAGTACTGACCTCAACCCGATTGAGATGCTGTGGCATGACTTCAAGAAAGCGATTCACACTAGACATCCCAAGAATATTGCTGAACTGAAACAGTTCTGTAAAGAGGAATGGTCAAGAATTACTCCTGACAGTTGTGCACGTCTGATCTGCAACTACAGGAAATGTTTGGTTGAAGTTATTGCTGCCAAAGGAGGCTCAACCAGTTATTAAACATACTTTTTCCACCTGCACTGTGAATGTTTACATGTTTATTGTATTCAATAAAAAACATTCTTTGCGTGTTATTAGATTAAGCAGACTGTGATTGTCTATTGTTGTGACTTAGATGAAGATCAGATCCCATCCCACATTTGGATGTTCTCACCTCCCACCAATGTCTCATCCCCAAATACACAGGTGCCCTCCCACCAGCCCAGGAACAAATTTTCATACGACGGGGCACAAGAGCTCCCTATCACGGTACCCCTGAGCTGGTGGTAGCACCTCCCATTGAAAAGGAAGACATTTTTGGTAAGAGAGAATTCCAAGAGTTGGAGAACGAACTGGTTGTGCAAAGTGTATTGGCAGCCACGTGTAGATAGGAAATATGCAACAGCAGGTAAGCCAAATTCTTAAGGAATAGACAAATACAGTGCTTCAACATCTATACTGCCCAAAATGGAGCCTTCCTCCAGGTGGATGCCATCTAATTGCTTAAAGGTTGTTATTTTTTTGTTCTTTCTATGTTCCTAACTAGGCAAATGCAACAGCTTTCCAATTAACTCACTTTTTCTTCAGTGCCTTGTTTATCAGATTTAACTGAGGGTCACATGACCTGTGATGTCAGCTTCTCTCCCTGCTCTGATAAAGTTTCTTTACAAGCCTGTAAACAAGAAGTCACTGTGCTGGCCACGCCCCCCTTCACTGCCTGGCTGTCTGCTCTATCCTAGGATTCTTAACCCCTTTAGTTGCACAGACTGGGTAGCTGCAGCAGTGACAATTCTGGGCACAGGAGCTGACAGACTAGAGAGAGCATTGCACAAGAAGGTAGGGGGAAGATCCTGTGTGTATTAGCAGTGTCATTATACAGCTGGGACTTGTAGTTCTACACATACAAGTTGCTGTTGATTCTCCCAGCACTCAGGGCAGCTCTTGTATCCACTCCCTTAGTAGTGTCATTATACAGCTGTGACTTGTAGTTCCACACATACAACATGATGCTGAGTCTCCCAGCAGGCAGGCATGTCACTCAGGGCAGCTCTTGTAGCTACTCCCTTAGCAGAGCAGGGGGAGGGGCAGAGATTGTTTTTATTGCATGTAAACAAGGGCCAGAAAAGAACCAGGGAAATGAGAATATATATATATAATTATTTTTTTGCATAAAACTTGCTTAGCTTAGTTATATGTTGCTGCCCATCAGATTTTCAGTGCTATATATTTTTTTTCATAACTCGGACAACCCCTTTAAGGAGGTCACCTGTATCTCGCACATATGAAGGGAGGGCCATAACGAAGGGGGACAATATTTATCTATATAAATGCCTAACTTCTGGGTTAAACTACCCACTCCCGAAACAATAGGTCGCCCCTTCAAGGGGTTACATGCCTTGTGAACTTTTGTGAGCCAGTAAAACGTGACCGTTTGGGGATGCTGGGGAAGCAGAAAGTCATATTCATTCTGGTCAATAAGCTTGTTTATTCTGGCATTGTCCAGAATGAATTTGAGTTCCCACTTGTAGTGTTCAGTTGGATTGGTACCCAGAATTTCATAGCACTCTTTTGATGCTAGAAGAGTTTCACACATGGACCTGTACATGGTCGTATCCAAGATGACCGTATTGCCCCCCTTATCTGATGATTTAATGGTTATGTTTTTGTCAAGCTGCAAATTCTTTAAGGCTGACATTTCTTCCTTAGTGCAATCCAAATGGGTAAAGTATAGAGGTGTGCTTTCTAAATCATTACTCACTAATTTCAAAAACACCTCAATGCAGTTTGTATTGGCACAGGGTTGATTTTTGTGTGATTTTATTATGTCTGGACCATATATTCAAAATAATGTTTTGATATTTTATCGCTATTCACCGCATTATTTGAGCACCATCTTTGTTTATTTGAACTTCAAGTAAAAGTTATGTTTTAGCATGTAATGCCTAGGTCTTTCTTGTGCATTTGGATTTTGTAGGTGAAGACCCTATATTTATATTCAGGTATTGAGTATAAGATTAGATTTTGATGACCCAGAGATGTAACCAAAGTACATAACTGAGGATTGGAGTCAGAAGAGAATCAGGCAGATAATTTAAGATAAATTGGAAACAAAATCCAAGGAACAATGAATGCTGTATTAAAAAATATATATTTTTGCCAGCAAAGATGTAAAAGTGTTAAGCAGTGATGAACAATCATTACTCATGGCTAGCATTGCTGTATACTATAGTGGAGATTAGTGAATATTGCATCTCATTAGAAAAGAACGTTTATTTTGGTTTATTGTTAATGCACAACTTTTTAATGTAGTATCTCAGTATCTCTTTACCCATGATGCCTAAAATCTGTAAACTAATGGCATGACTGAATTAAATGTTAACAATTTATAATCCACAAATGCTTAAATTTGTGAAATACCAACAGAGAATATAAATCACAATATACCAAAGAAATGAAAATCTTTATTTGTGAATAATTAATTAAAAAGTACAATACATAAAATAAGGATGAGAGGTAGAAAAAGGCATCAGCACTGGTAACCCATACCACCTGGGAATAAATCAATGTCACATGCTAGATAAATAAGGCCAGGAGGCTAGAAGTACATGAGGTATAATGGTAGTAGGACCAATAAATCATAAACCACCAGACACAAATATATAGAATGTAATATGTAAGGCCCCAAGGTGTCAACAAAAAAGGCCAAACGGTAGATGTCCCCTATTCAACAACACCCAAAGCCATAAAATATAGAACAGTAATTTTAACGTAACATATTCCTAATTACTAAACCGTTGCAGGCATTATAACCTAGTTTTCTGACATTGACTATCAGCTGCCTTATAACATTTCAAACATTTAGAATGGTATCCAACTACTCTGAGCCTGCATATTTGACATTTTAAGCATATTTTGTACCATGACTTAGATGATATGGGCCAGGATGTCTGACAGCTGTGAAGTCATCAGAGAAACATGTTATGCCACAGGGATGTGTACTACAGCTTTCTCTACCCTAAGACGCAGGCTTTTCCATGAGCCTGAGCCCATGTATGACTCATAAAACATAATGGTGTATTGTTGAATGCTTTGGGAACTTGAGAATGTCTGCAGTACTTGGAATGGGAAACGCTATGAATTGTGAAAATATCTGAGCTACATATTTCTGTATAGGATAACACGTGTAGCTGGGATTCAGGACACAAAAACTTAGACTTAAGCCATATTATATGATAGAATTCCAATAGTCAATGCTTCCAAGTTTAAATCTTTATTGTAACAGCAACTGATATCTGATTACATCGTAATGTGAAACTCTCTAACACATCCATGATATACTATATAATGTCACAGTTTTTATAGTTTTTCACATGTTAAATGATTACATGACAGCAGAAGATAGTAAAAACTGAGTAGCGTCCATTGTACATTTTACACAAACATGCAAAGCTACATTTTGCACAATTTTAAATTTAAAGGGGTTTCCCAGATTTTTTTGATTTTTTTTATGTATTTGTTCACACAATAGGGGATTATACAATTTTCAAATATGCATGTATTTAAAATTTTGCTTACATAACTTTCTGGATGGACGGATGTTAGTGTTGATCGAGCACCAAAGTGCTCGGGTGCTCTGGCTGAACACATCAAGATGCTCGGGTGCTCTACCGAGCACCCGAGTATAATGGAAGTCAATGGGAGAACCTGAGCATTAAACCAGGCACCCCCTGCTCTGAAGAGGGGAGGTTGCCGTGTTCATAGGAAAAGGTCAGAAATTGATGGAAACACCACCGAAATGGTTTGGGAACAGCATGGGGAGGATGTCTCAATGCATCTTGGACTCCCAGGTCGCTGCTGGGAACCATGTTGTCTGAGTAGAACGCCACTTTTACAGACTGACAACAATACGCACAAAACCGGGGGGAAAAAATAATTTTATAGGAAAAATTGTTAAGAAACATTCTTTCCTGTATATTTACTTATATATAAAATGCAAGTGCTGCCAAAAATTACAAGGAAGAGGCACTCCAATACAACCTGTATGTTATATAATGAAGGGCCTCATTCACATTGTGGCACAATAGTTCAGGTAGTGGGACTCCTACACTCATAAAGCCTACGCACTAAGTGAAAGGGCTGCCAAAAATGACAAGGAACTGGAACTCCAAAACACCCTTTGTTACACATAAAGGAGGGCAACATACACACCCTTGAAAAATTATAAATGATGGCCTGCTGGTGACCCTCAAAAACATTTGGAGCAAGGGCCTGCTGATCTGACCATCTAAAACATTAGGGGCAAGGGCCTGCTGCCGCATTAGTGACTCTAGATAACCTCTGGGAGATTGCACATCCCCGTGACGGCGACGATCCATTCGGATGTCTGCCCTATCAACTTTTGATGTTCTTTTCCTGCGCCTACCATGGTGACCACGGGTAATGGGGAATCAGGGTTCGATGCCGGAGAGGGAGCCTGAGAAACGGCTACCACATCCAATGGAGGTCAATGGCTGAAATCAGATTTTTTTTACCTTTTTTTTTCCTAATTGTGAACCACCCAGAGAGGGTGGGTCAAGTTATTAAAGCACAAGTGTTCAAGAAAGGCAGAAGGCGTGCGGAAATTACCCACTCCGACTCGTTGAGGTAGTGACTACAAATAACAAGAGGCCCTGTTATTAGAATGAGTACACTTACCATTAACGAGGATCTATTGGAGGGCAAGTCTGGTGCCAGCAGCCGACTTGCTCCCAGCCTCCACAACGTTCACTCAGTGCGCCATCATGGTGAGGATTGTGTTGACCAGACTCTTGGCTACTGAAACTGGACTTGTAGGTGAGGGCCTGCTACTGCTTGACTCTAGATAACTTATAAGCGATCGCACATCCTCGTCACAACGATGATCCATTTGGATGTCTGACCTATCAACATTGGAGCAATTTTTCAACAAGGTCCTTCTGGTATAGCACCGTATTGCTTGTCTCCACCAGAGGAATAAGTGATAAGAAGTTCTCTTTGTAGCGGGGGTCAAGAAGGGTTAACAACCAGTAATCCGTGTTGTCTAAAATGCGTATAACACGCGGGTCATGGAAAAAGCAGCCTAACATGAAGTCAGCCTTGTGTGCCAGAGTACCAACAGGCAAGACTTCGCTGTTGTCATCAGAAGGTGAGCTGACCCTGTAAAAGATTGTAGGTGAAGGCTTGCAGGCGAGCTGACCCTGTAAAACATTATATGCGAGGGCCTGCAGTTGAGCTGACCCTGTAAAACATTATATGTGAGGGCCTGCAGGTGAGCTAACCTTGTAAAAAATTATATGCAAGGGCATATATTTGAGGGCATTATATGTGACGAATGAGCATGTTGAGATGATGGAAGAGGAGGAGGAGGATGAGAAAAGGAAGATTTAACCATATACCCTTTTTTGTGATGGAAGGGGTGCACGAGAAAACAGTGTATTGAGTACATTAAACAACACATTTAAAGTGCCTTAGTTCATCCGCTTTCCTCTGGTGGAGTTGAGAAGTCAGGGGCAATCCAGGCCTTGATCATTTTTATAAAGACACGTGGTCTAGCAAACATGGGCAGGGAAGGTACATAACTTTTACTGCCCACTGGTTGAAACTCCTGACGGCTGTCAAGCATGCAACCCATGGCACCCGTGTGGATTTGGAGTTACCGCCTCGGATTGCATGCAGGCTTGCCTCTTCTTCTCCTCCTCCTACTCTATCCTCCATCTGCTCCTCAGCTGACTCCTCCTTTTCCACTGCTACCGCCTCTTCCTCTGCGCTCCCCCAGCTCCCCAGAACCTATTCGACGTTCCAGGTGAGACATTGCCATGCTGTGCTGCGGCTGTTGTGTCTGGAGGCCAAGAGCCACACCCGTCCTGCACTGCTTTAAGCTCTGTGGTCATAGGCCGATCAGTGGATAACCCCGCTCAATTTGACAGTCGGTAAAGTGGTGTGCAACAACTGTGCCAATCTGCTGAGCGCGCTGAAACAGGGCAAAATTACAGACGTGCATTACACACGTCCTTAACTTAGTCGTGCAGTGATTCGATGCCAAATACTCTGTCGTCCAGGACATTCTGCAGCAGGCCAGGAAAATCTCTGGCCAGTTTAGATCTTACACGGCCATAGCTCGCCTTGCTGACATTCAGCGGTGATACCATTTGCCCGTCAGACATCTGATTTGTGACTGCCCAACGTGCTGGAACTCCACCTTGTACTGTATATGCTTGATAGGCTGCTACAGCAAAAATGTGCCATTAACGACTACCTGTATGATCTCTGCGGCAGGACAGGTTCTGGGGAGCTGTTTTTTTTTCACCATGCAAGTGGCTGCTCATGCGCAATGCATGCAGACTTATGTGGCCATTTGATGAGATCACCAAACTGGTCAGTCGCAGACAGGGCGCCATCAGTTATATCGTATCTTATGCCTTCTTTCTGGAGCGTGCATTGCATCATGTCATTGATCAAGCCGTCGAGGAGCAGGAGCAGGAAGATGAGGACTACGCAATGCTGAATGAATTCCCAGGGAGACTACTCCATCTGAGACAAGTCAGCAGGAGTCTGAAAAGGAGTCAGAGGAGGATGGTGCATGGGGGGAGGAGGAGGATGAGCAAGAAGAGCATGCTTTAAACTTTTCTGGAATCCATGGTGTTGTCCGTGGATGGGGGGAGGAGAATGAGGACAACATTCTCCTGGGCGATCAGCAAGAACTCCACCTCTTCCGATTTAGTGCAAATGGGTGCCTTCATGCTCCAGTGTTTCAAGAGGAACACCCATATAAAAAGCATAAAGGGCAAGGACCAGTACTGGGTGGCAACGTGCTTAGACCCCCAGTACAAACACAAAATGGTGGACATTTTACCAGCATCACAGAGGGCTGTCAGAATGCAGCATTTACAGGCCTTGCTTCGAGAGATGCTGCATTCTGCTGTTGTGAGAGCTGTCAGAGTAATTTCCACCCACAGAGAAATAGGTGCAAGTACCAATCCTACAGTGCATTAAAGAAGAGGGAGGTTTGAAGATGTGTGGGTCACTTTGGATATGAGATCATTCTTGCAGCCAACCCATCGACAGCCGCCCTCTGGATCTAGCCTCAGGGAATGCCTAGACCGACAAGTGTCCTACTACATCGGGTTAACGGCTAATATGAAAGCTCTGGAAAGCAAGGAACCCCTTGACTACTGGGTGTGCAGGCTTGACCTGTGGCCAGAGCTAGCACAATTTGCCATGGAACTCTTGGCTTGCCCCTCATCGAGTGTTGTGTCCGAAAGGACGTTCAGCACAGCAGTGGGGGATCGTGACCGATAAGCGCACTCGCCTAGCTCACAACAGTGTGGACTACATCACATTTCTAAAAATGAATGAAGCATGGATCTCTGAGGAATTCAACACCTGTGACTACCACGTATAATTGCATTTCCTCATGCCAGCCCATACATATATGCCACCACCCAGAACAAATAATGGATCTGTCTTATTTAAAACAGCGGCATAAAAGGCCTTTTCTGTACAGTGAATGCCTAATGTTTGGGACCTCGGAGGAATTCAACACCTATGACGACCACGTGTTATCGAATTTTAACTATTATAATTTCAGTTTTTTTCAATAGGGGGGAGCCATGTATTTAATAAAATTTTATATTTTTAGTTCTTATGAACATGTGTATTTGACATGTATTTGTACTGGCCTGCAGTATAATTGATATCCATTGACTGTCTAATATACCTCCGGCTACATAATCACTTGATCTTTTATGTATGGTGAATGCATAATTTTTGGAGCCTGTAATCTAACTGGCCAACAGTAAAATGAATATACGGTGACCGCATAATGTATCTCCAGCCACTTTATTAATTGTTCTTTTCTGTACGGTGAATTAATAATTTTTGGTGCCTGTAGTCCACTGGCCTGCAGTAAAATTGATATCCATTGACCGTCTAATATACCTCCAGCCACATAATCACTTGATGTTTTCTATTCGGTGAATGAATAATTTTTTGGGCCTGAAGTCCAGTGGCCTGCAGTAAAATTGATATCCATTGACCGTCTAATATACCTCCAGCCACATAATCATATGATCTTTTCTGTACGGTGAATGCCTCGCAGGAATTCAACACCTGTGATGACCTGGTGTTATCGAATTTTACCTATTATCATTTGGGGTTTATTTAGGAGGGAGGATTTCGTTAGCCATGTTTTTAATAAAATGTTATATTTTTAGTTCTTTTAAACATATGTATTTGACATTTATTTGTACTGTCCTGCAGTAAAATTTATATCCAATGACCTTCTAATATACCTCAAGCCACATAATCACTTGTTCTTTTCTGTACATTGAATGAATAATTTTTGGGGCCTGTACTCCACTGGTCTGAAGTAAAAGTGTTATCCAATGACTGTCTAATATACCTCCAGCCACATACTCACTTGATGTTTTCTGTCCGGTGAATGCCTTATGTTTGGGACCTGTACTCCCATGGCCTAAATTACAATTTTTATAGGCTCCAGCAGGCCACATTTTTTACAGTTTCTCTTTTAAGATGCACGAAAATGGCCCCTAATTAAAATACATATTTTTTTGTGGGAATTTTTGCCATTGATCCCCCTCTGGTATGTTACTGTCCATGTTGTGGGACCATTTGTACACTTCTTGTAAGTATTTGGTGGCTGCAATAATGACCTGAAGGTTTTTCAGGTTCGTCTACCATTAAAGTGAATGGGGCCCACCACAAACTTCGCAAATCGCCCAGGCCGGTGTTCGTCCATCACTGCATGGCATGGCAGTCCAAACACTGACCATTCTTACACAAGTCATCAACAGGGAGACTCTCTTGAGTACCTTTCATATTTTGCGGTGGAGTTTAGTTTTCCTTACAAAAAAAGACACCAGGGGGGCAGTGAAGACAGATATGATCCAGTCCACAATATCATCCTCTTTGTCCTTAATAATAATAATGTGGTGCCTATTGGAAGCCAGGGAGATTTGTTGGTTACTGCTACTATTGGCTGGACAGATGAATGCTGCTACTGCTGTTTGCACTACTACCCACATCAGCTGATGAGGCATGCGTCATTTATTTTCCCCTCTTCTATTTACCAGACATTTTATTCTGGGGCTTATAAATGTTTAGTAACTGATATTAGCAATATTGCAAGTATTTTCTTCTGTAATTTAAAGACGAAGTGCAATTACATGTCCCTCCTCCTCTACAAAGACACTGCATAGTATTGACAATCTACAATGGTAGTACAATGGATGGAATGAAACTGCTATATTAATGTAGTTATTACAGTACAAAACATTTACTAATAATTCCTGGTATTTTGGAACAATACAATGCGTTACCAGTTAACTGGTATATAAATGCTGTTATTGTAGCACAACTGAGTCAGTAATAATACGCAATAATCTTGAAACAATGCAATGCTTTTACAGTTAAATGGCATATAAATCCTGTTATAGCAGCACGTGTTCAGTAGTAATGAGGGTCTCTTGATACAATACAATGTGATAACATATGCATTCACTAATAATGCATGATATTTTTTTTTCTCGAAAAAGGGGGGCAATCACAGTACTCAGTGTTTGCAACAGACTGTAGAGGTGCTGGCAATAAGCCTATGAACTGTAGAAATAATGTCTGAAATCTACTCCAGTCATGGACTGAAGTAGATGTCAAACTAGGTGCATGGACTGCCAGAGGGAGCGCCTAATTTAAAAAGAGGTGCACACTTCTGTAGCGAAGGGGCTATTCTGCTATGGTGACAAATGACCTCCACAGTGGACAAATACAGTGATATTACAGTGAAGCACTGCACTAGTGATGGGACACTGCACAAAATAGAGCTTAACTTTTGTCCTAGCTGCTTAAAGGGGTATTTTTTTTGCACTTTATTGCAGTCACGTGACATTTTCCACTGTGTCCGTTTCTTTTTATGATCACATCACGTCTACAACTGAGGCATGGCACAACATCATCAGTGACCTTGCCTCTGAATGTGCTGTTCTACTCAGTCTCCTGGACCCTGCTCTGTAGACATGATGTCAGCAATGACGCTATGTCTTAGGGTGGAGCTTTTCCAGCAGGGCTTCAATCAGGCTTGTATCTGTAATGTTTGAGCTGGGAGGGGAAGGAGATGCACAGACCTGGTGCTACAGACAGCCCCAGTGAGCCTTGAGCTCAGAGTTAAACACAGGGAAGAGTCGCAAATTGCAATTATACTTGAGGAGTTAAAATGCACTCAGAACTTCATCATCTGACATATAATGCAGTGAGGTTGAAAGCTGCTGTTAATTATTTATTTTTTGTGTAACCAGAAAACCCCTTTAATCCCATAAGGACCCATGGCGTACATGTACTGTGCCGGTGGACATGTAAGGTGGTGGACATGTAAGGCAGGCTGATCGGGCAGGTGCAGGAGCTGCGCCCACACAATCAGCGGCAGGGGTCCGGCAGTCACTGATAGCCGGGCCCCTGCTGTATGAACCAGGATCGGTGAAAACACCAGTGCCGGCACATTAACCCTCACACTGCCACGGTCAGCGCTGACTACAGCACGTGCGGGATCATGCCAGGTGGGGGGTGGCCATCGGCCAGGGAAGGCAGCCCAATGACAACTGTCATCTCATCCTGCAAAAATTATACCCTACCTAAGACAATCGCCAAAAAAATATAAATAAATTATAGCTCTAAGACTATGGAGAAACTATAATATGATTTTTCTTTTGTTTCAAAAATGATATTATTGCGTAAAGCTTAAATAAATAAATAAAAAGTATACATATTAGGTAGTGCCATGTCCGTAAGGACTTGCTCTATAAAAATATCACATGACCTAACCCCTAAGGTGAACACTGTAAAAAAATAAAAATAAAAACTGTTTAAAAAAAACACATTTTTTTGGTCACCTTATATCACAAAAAGTATAATAGTAAGCGATTAAAAAGTCATATGCACCACAAAATAGTACCAATCAAACCATCGTCTCATATCGAAAAAAAATAAGCCCCTACATAAAAAATAAACTATGGCTTTCAGAATATGTGGACACTAAAACATTTTTTTTTTCAAAAATGCTTTATTCTGTAAAACTGAAACAAACAACCAAAAAAGTAGTCATATTTGGTATTGTCCCATCTGTAATAACATGCTCTATAAAAATACCACATGATCTAACCTGTCAGATGAACATTGTAAATAACAAAAAATAAAAACGTTGCTAAACAGCTATTTTGTGTTCCCTTGCCTCACAAAAGTGTAATATAGAGCAACCAAAATTCATATGTACCATAAAATTGTATGCAACAAAACTGCCACCTTATCCTGTAGTTTCCAAAATGGGGTCTTCTTTTGGAGTTTCTACTCTAGGGGTGCATCAGGGGGTCTTCAAATGTTCAAAATTATCCCAGTGAAATCTGCCCTCCAAAAAACATATGGCGTTCCTTTCCAATTTACGACCACATATGTAATTTACAGAATCAGGGCAATAAATAGTGAGTTTTGTTTGGCTGTTATACATTGCTTTGTTACCGGAAAAAAATTATTAAAATTTAAAATCTGCCAAAAAGGGAAATTTTGAAATTCCATCTACATTTTCCTTTAATTCTTGTGGAACACCTAAAGGGAACACCCAAAATGATCCAAACATGAAATAGACATATGGAAAAGGTAAAGTATTAACTATTTTAGGGGTATCACTGTCTGTTTTAAAAGAAGAGAAATGTAAATTATTAAAATTGTGAATTCTTCTAAATTTTGGGTAAATTTGGTATTTTTTTTATAAATAAAAATGAAAGTACAATATGTGATGAGAAAATAATCTCAGAATGGCTTGGATGCGTTAAAGCGTTTTAAAGTTATCACCACATAAAGTGACACATGTCAGATTTGCAAAAAATGGCCTGGTCCTTAAGGTGAAAAATGGCAGGGTCCTTAAGGGGTTAAGATATGCCATTGTAGTATTTTTAATATTTCTAGTCTAATATGCAGAAAGCACGCTGGATGCAACACATCATAAAACTTTTTGACCAATAAGCTAGGACAGCTGTTGGAATAGGAGCTATTTATGTATCAAATACATTTGTTATCTGAGAATATTTTGAACCAGTCAGTACTGGATACAATAGAAAATGTCTCTCCAGAAAAACATTTGTAATAATAAAAATTATAATACAATATTAATACTAGAAAAATATAAATGACAAGTAAAGTGAGATCATGTACCAAATTTGACAGCAGATTTTGGCGCTCTGTTCACACTTTGTATGCACCAGGAAAACTTCCTGTGCTTACCCAGAACATATGCATAGAACTAGATTTAATTGGCATATGCCAAAAGAGTGTCTTTTTGGCATCCATTGAACCAGTATGCATAAGTCATTGTTTTTACTTAAAAGGGTTTTCCAGGCTCCGGGTTTTGATGACTATTCTCGGGATAGGTAATTAATATCGGATTGATGAGGGTTCAACACACAGCGCCCCCACAGCTGTTCCAATGTTGGAACTTGCACTTGATTTTGGAACAGGAAGCACAGCTCTATTCAAAGTATAGTGGTCATGCCAAGTTGCTGCATCTAAGCTCCTACTGAAGTGATAGTGGTAGCTGAGCTGCAATAACCCAGCACAACCACTACACTTTAAAAGTAGCTGTGCTTCCTGTTACATTTCTAGTTCAAATGCTGGAGGCTGGTGAGAGCTCCTAAGCGTTGGGAGTAGTGTTGAGCAAATCAAAACATCTGAACTGTACTTCGATATTAATTGTTGGAAAAATGATATTCGTTATGAAGCCAAATTTCCTGGAGCTTCATGGTAACAAATACATTTTTCTTGAAATGCTGGTAAAAAGCAAAAAACAATACCTCCCTTATCCATTTGCTCACAGAGAAGCCAACACGCCCATCTTGATTGAAATGTTCCAAATGTCGCACGCACCGACGTGTGACATCAACCTACCCAGCAAGCTTGATGATGTGTTGACGTCATCATGTCACCACGTGTGAGATTAGGCGCATTTTCTTCAATCAAGATGCCCGAGACAGTTTCTCCACAAGCAAATAGATAAGGTAGGTATGCATTTTTTTGTTTTTAACCCCTGATAGTCAGATGCTACAATCAGTGTTGAACATGGCATCTGAGGGGTTTAATGACAGGGGCGGCGCAATCATCATTTCCAGTCATTGTGCCCATACGATGGAATGCAAATGCAATTCATGATGAAGTAATTCGGAATGAATCGAATTTCTTTTCGGAAAGTCGCAAAACCCAGTGATTCTGACTTTTTAAATGTCACTGGAACAAAATATTGTCACAACTGTCGTTTCTTATGCTACTCTCGCCACTCTCCGAAAAGGCGGTTTGGGGAGCACAAAGAAGGAGGAACACAGGCTGTACATCATTCCTGTTAAGACCTATATGTTAATTTCCATAATAGCATTTGGTACATCATAGGCTTTGCAAGCAGTCCCAACACCCCATACCTTACAGCACATGTTTCCACTTAATAAGGATCTTCTGTAGCCTGAGCCAGAATGGAACAGGCTGGCTTCTCAGCCCACCCAATTTTGCTGAGGGGAAATATATAAATTTGATTGGCGTAGTCATGTCTTATTTTGATATTTAAATCCAGTATAACTGCATCTTACTCATACCATGACTAACCAATGTGTTAGATCAAAACACATTGGTTGTGTTACCGCTTTCTATGTGGAGATGTATTTTTACATGAAGCTAAATAAAGATTGAAGATTGAAGTATAGGACATCTTTTTCTCCTGGATTGTTTACCGACTGGACTGGGTCATTGCACGAGAGGCTATATGGGTGGTGCTGGCTTGATCCCTGAATTATACAGCTTAAAACTGCAATGTTTTAAAAAGTCACAAAAATTGATGCAGTACTACTTAGGTTAAAAGGGTTTTGTGGAAAGTAGAGTAACCTATCAAGTATTAGATTTAAAGGGTTTTTCTGGGAATGTGAACTTTCATGCCACTAGCCTACATTGCCTCCTAA
The DNA here is from genome assembly GCF_014858855.1 of Bufo gargarizans. NCBI lineage: Eukaryota > Metazoa > Chordata > Amphibia > Anura > Bufonidae > Bufo > Bufo gargarizans. The sequence continues at coordinate 362,833,915 of NC_058081.1, read as the reverse complement.
AGAATTATACTTACCAGTTCCCCACTACTCAAATGCTGCACACTGGCCTCTGAGCCTCCATCTTTAAAGGGAACCTGTCATGTGGATATTTGATTATAATCTAACTAATTATATACAATCATTAACTACTAAAAAAGTGCCTTAGATGTATTCACTTACTGGTGTGACAGATGGTTACCTCATAATATACACACAAAGATGCCGCATGCTAATGAGCTGATTTGAGTCCAGCGTGATGTCATTGAGTCCAGCGTATATTTAATTCAGAGCTATAGCCACTCCCCTGCCCACCTGCTGCTGATTCCTATGGAAAATAACTGTCATTCAGCAGCCGGTAGGCGGGGAGAGTCAGGAGCTCATGAATATTCATGACTCATCATTATCAGCTGGGGCTTTTCAATACAAGATGTTGGCAGATTGACTGGGTCAATTAAAGAAAGTGACCCAGCATTTTGCTAAGAGAATCAGTCACTTATTTATGTTGCCCTTAGTTAGGACACCATAAAACTGGTGACAGGTTCCCTTTAAGTCCCTGTATTGTTATATTCTAACCAGAACACGGCTACGGCCATGTGCAGTGCTGCAGCCAATGACTGGCTTCAGCTGTGACATGTCCTAGATGCAGGCTATGGGTCTTCCCTTTACTGTTCATATTCCCAGAGAATCCCTTTAAACATGTGCCACATTTAGCAAATATTGGGCAAAATTTCATAAATACTTAAATGCAGACTTCTACAAAACTAACTTTCTCCTCCTGATATTGTTCTGGATTGACAATTGAAACTATTGTACTGTAACTTGAGGTTCAGAAGCTCTAAAGTGACATCCAATTATTTTTTTAAGCATTAAACATTTTAAACATAAAAAACAAAGAAGAAGAAAACTAGACATGAGCGAGTCAATCCTAAATAAATCAGCTTTTATATGAATTTTACTAATATTCTTGTGCTAAATCCATCTGAAGTTTTGGCAATTTTCTTCAGACGAATTCAGCTAAACTGTGCCAACCATTTACTGTTAAAATGTGACAGAGGATGAAGCCTGAGGATCACATGACCCTGGGAGAGAGGGGGGTTTACCACTTAGAATGGCTGATGGAGAGCCTGCCTGTCAATCAGGGGGCAGGATATTGGCTTCTGGCTTTTAACAGAGAAGGAATGCATAGGGTGAGAGCTCTGTCTCTATACACGTATGTCTTTTACAGTGAGGGGAGGGCAGCTGCTAGCAAGTGGAAAACTTTACTTAAAGGGCTCCTGTCACCCCCAAAACTCATTTTTCTTTTTTGGGCATATTAAAATCCTTTTTGGACAACTCTGAGAGAAGAACGCTCGCTTCCTGAGCACTTCCTCAGTGCGCCTGCGCTGTTGACGTCTTCTCTTTCAGGTTTAGAGGTGATGTCATCGGTGCAGGCGCACTGAGGGAGTGCTGAGGAAGCGAGAGTCCTTCTCTCAGAGTGCCTGCGCCAAATGAGGTGCAGGCGCGGGATTTGAATTGCAGACAGGGCCAGCCGGAGGAGGAGAGCGCTCCCTAGCCCTGTCAATCAGCAGGAGGAGGGGGGCGTTTTTTTAAATGAGATGCGGCGGCTACCAGCAAGTAGACGCCCTACTTGCTGGTATTGAAGTCATTTGCATATTTTAAAAGATCGATTTTTAGTGAAACCAGGCCACAGAACAAGGTTAGAGCCCTATATAGGGAATAGTCGTCCAATAAGGATTTTAATATGCCCAAAAATGAAAAATGAGTTTTGGGGGTGACAGAAGCCCTTTAAAGGACTGCAATCATTTTTTTGTGTGTATGTGCATGAGTAGCCAGTCTTTAAAAAAAAAAAAAATCTTCAAGCTTCTACAGTTAATAAGTGTTTTATAGGATTATTTCCAGCACCTCCAGCAGCATACATTTCACTGGAAATGCTACACAATTGTGCATTTTTCTTTCTAAATACCAGTTACAATTTTGCTACTCTTTATAATTGCACTACCATTTATATTTTCAATGTGTCAATACCAGTGTGTTTTCCTAAGAAGTGGCAGCAAGTCTCAAGGTGCTATGGAAGATAATCAAGATAGTCTTCCTTTTGATGACTTGTGTGAGAAGTGTCAGTGTTTAGACAGACATCAGGAAGAGGACTAGGGGTCCGGGTACCTGATGCATAGCTCTCTTGGTGATAATAGTAGCAGTGGCACTTGCAGTCATAGTGATGGCGTTAGGAGCGGTGGTAGCTGTAGCAGCAGTCATAGTAGTAGTTCTTGTAGTCACAGTTATGACGTTGGGAGTAGTTGTAGAAAAATACTTATAATAGATATAATGGATGTACAACACGTATTCATTAATTAGGAAAATTTAATGAGGAAAATAAACGTGCTTCTAAAATTACCTTTAATTGGACTTAGGGGTAACAGGGCAAATACCCTAGTGATAAACAAAAGAAAAAAAAAGGGCTCTCGCCTAACAAAACAAAATAATCAATGGTTTCATAGCAGGGCTGATGCAGGAAATTGTAGGTAAAACTGGGGTAGCAAAGTTGTGTAGCCCAAGGGTAGGAATTTCTATCCCTATTATTCACCCAAACTTGTAGTCTGCGCCCAGGGAAGCCCCCTGAAGGTAGAGGGCCCCTGTCCCCATGCCTAAAGCCTGACTGAGCCCAATTTAAACCCTACATTCATGTACGTATTCGATATGTACACGTTCAAATGGGTGCAGGAATCAGCCTTATACACATATATAAACAATGGAAACCCTGACGCGTTTCCTCCGCATTTGGTGGTTCATCAGGGAGTGATAATAATGAATATTCGTAGGGATTAATATAATCATATAAAGAAGATGATACAGTGCCTGGCACGCTATTGTATGGGGAGTATTAAGCGTTGTTAGCGCTCAGAATTTAAAGCGCAGGCGTCATATGGAACTTCCGGGCGCCGGGGAGACACTTCCGGCAGGTGGAACGCATGAATGGAGTGCAAACATTTGACTTCCAATATTTGGAGCGCATATGTGAATCGCAGAGCTCCGAAACCGGAAGTAATGGGGTCAAACAGCTCCGATGCAAAAGACTCATAAAGAGAAATATCATAAGGTTTAAATTAACATGATAATATTACAGACGACCTCTATTTTTTATTACCAAAAGGATATATTGTGAAAATATGCAACTAGCCGAGGTATATTGTTAAGAAGGGAGAGAGTTGAGAAGGGAGAGATCTGATAATAGGATAATAGGGATATATAAAGAAAGTGAGAGGGACTCCCCATGATAGAAGGGTACCCATGCTGACTACATACAACGATTATAGGGACCTTGATATATAGGTCACTGTTAATATTTCAGGTGCTTCTCGCACCATCATGGTCCAAAGCATGGACAAGAATTAGAGATGTCGCGAACATAAAATTCTCCGTTCGCGAGCGGCGAACGCGAATTTCTGCAAATGTTCGCGAACGGGCGAACCGGGTGAACCGCCATTGACTTCAATAGGCAGACGAATTTTAAAACCCACAGGGACTCTTTCTAGCCACAGTAGTGATGGAAAAGTTGTTTCAAGGGGACTAACACCTGGACTGTGGCATGCCGGAGGCGGATCCATGGCAAAACTCCCGTTGAAAATGACATAGTTGACGCAGAGTTGGATTTTAATCCATAAAGGGCATAAATCACCTAACAATCCTAAAATATTTTTGAACAACGTGGTTTAAAACATCCAGTGTGTGTATACAATCAGGTATGATTTTGTATCTATCAGGTAGTGTAAGGGTTACGCCCACTTCACAGACATTGACAGACCAAACTTTTTAATGCACCACAAACAACCGCAAACAGTCCATTTGCCCAACCGCAAACTCCCCATTTGCACAAGGTTGGATACCAAGCTAGCCATGCCCCGTTGATGTCATTAAAGGTTTCTTCCTCCACCCAGTCACGTACAACACCAAGGGTCCCCGAAAGTTGAATTGAATAGATTTTTCGAACGGGGAGATGGTTAAAAAAACGCTGGCTCCCTCCCCTTTGTTTGAATCCACGGTCACTGCGTCTGCGCCGTGCAATTTACTGTCACACCCGATATGAGTGGTATTTTCTGTAGTTCTCTTCTCATCAGTTTAATCCCTGTTACGTCCCCAATCTGGGGTCCATTTATTGAATTGATTTTTCGAACGGGGAGATGGTTAAAAAAACGCTGACTCCCTCCCCTTTGTTTGAATCCACGGTCACTGCGTCTGCGCCGTGCAATTTACTGTCACACCTGATATGAGTGGTATTTTCTGTAGTACTATTCTCATCAGTTTAATCCCTGTTACGTCCCATATCAGGTATTGCCTTTTGTGAAAATAATTTTTTTTTTAGGCCAGGTACCTTCGACTGCCTGCATAGTGACAGACCAAACTCTGATACACCAAACTAAATTGATTCTAGGAGCCGGGAGATGGAAAAAGCAGCTTGGTCGGTCCTCTTTCTCCCAAGTTGGGGCACTGTGCGTGCACGGAGCAATGTGCTGTGACACCCTATATGAGTGGTGTCTTAACTAGTACTATTCCTATCAGTTTAATCCCTGTTACGTCCCTTATCCGGGGACGTGTGTCGAATTGATTAACCATTGTCGAATCAACGAACCATTATGACATCCTGCAATAATTTAGTTCTGAGCTTTGTACTTGCTTTGTATTGGAATTGATGGGGATTTTATTAATTGTCTGCATTATTTCTAATAAACTATTTAAACTAGACTTTATTATGATTTTTTTTATTTTATGTATTAAAAACTAGGGATGAGCGAACTCGAACTGTATAGTTCGGGTTCGTACCGAATTTTGGGGTGTCCGTGACACGGACCCGAACCCGGACATTTTCGTAAAAGTCCGGGTTCGGGTTCGGTGTTCGTCGCTTTCGTCGCGCTTTTGTGACGCTTTCTTGGCGCTTTTTGAAAGGCTGCAAAGCAGCCAATCAACAAGCGTCATACTACTTGCCCCAAGAGGCCATCACAGCCATGCCTACTATTGGCATGGCTGTGATTGGCCAGAGCACCATGTGACCCAGCCTCTATTTAAGCTGGAGTCACATAGCGCCGCCCGTCACTCTGCTCTGATTAGCGTAGGGAGAGGTTGCGGCTGCGACAGTAGGGCGAGATTAGGCAGATTAACTCCTCCAAAGGACTTGATTAACTGATCGATCTGCAGCTGTGGATCATTGAGCTGCTGATCCTCAATTGCTCACTGTTTTTAGGCTGCACAGACCGTTTGTCAGTCTCATTTTTCTGGGGTGATCGGCGGCCATTTTGTGTCTTGTGGTGCGCCAGCACAAGCTGCGACCAAGTGCATTTAACCCTCAATGGTGTGGTTGTTTTTTGGCTAAAGCCTACATCAGGGTGAAGCTGTCACACCAAGTGCATTTATCCAGCAATAGTCTGTTCATTTTTTGGCCATATACAAAATCAGGGGCAAGCTGCGCCTGTCACCAAGTGCATTTAACCCTCAATGGTGTGGTTGTTTTTTGGCTAAAGCCTACATCAGGGTGAAGCTGTGACACCAAGTGCATTTAACCAGCAATAGTCTGTTCATTTTTTGGCCATATACAAAATCAGGGGCAAGCTGCGCCTGTCACCAAGTGCATTTAACCCTCAATGGTGTGGTTGTTTTTTGGCTAAAGCCTACATCAGGGTGAAGCTGTCACACCAAGTGCATTTAACCAGCAATAGTCTGTTCATTTTTTGGCCATATACAAAATCAGGGGCAAGCTGCGCCTGTCACCAAGTGCATTTAACCCTCAATGGTGTGGTTGTTTTTTGGCTAAAGCCTACATCAGGGTGAAGCTGTCACACCAAGTGCATTTAACCAGCAATAGTCTGTTTATTTTTTGGCCATATCCCAGTCTAATTCTGTCACTAAATCCATACCGGTCACCCAGCGCCTAAATACTAGGCCTCAAATTTATATCCAGCTAAATCTGTCCCTAGTGCTGTAGCTGGGCGAGTTATTTAGTGTCCGTTCAAGCACATTTCTTGTTCTGGGTTGAAATACAATTCCCAATTTAGCAATTTCATAATTTAGTGGTTCCTGCTATATCAGAGCTATTTGAAATCTATCCCAAAAAGGGTATATAATATTGAAGGTGCACATTGGGTCATTCAGAATAACTTCACACACACCCGCTACTGTGTATTTCCAAGTCTAATTCTGTCACTAAACCCATACCTGTCACCCAGCGCCTAAATACTAGGCCTCAAATTTAAATCCCTCTAAATCTCTCGTTACCCACCGCTGTACTGTTGTTGCTGGGCAAGATATTTAGTGTCCGTCAAAGCACATTTTTTGTTCTGGGTTGAAGTACAATTCCCAATTTAGCAATTTCATAATTTAGTGGTTTCTGCTATATCAGAGCTATTTGAAATCTATCCCTAAAAGGGTATATAATATTGAAGGTGCACATAGGGTCATTCAGAATAACTTCACACACACGCTTCTGTGCATTTCCAAGTCTAATTCTGTCACTAAATCCATACCGGTGACCCAGCGCCTAAATACTAGGCCTCAAATTTAAATCCCTCTAAATCTCTCGTTACCCACCGCTGTACTGTTGTTGCTGGGCAAGATATTTAGTGTCCGTCAAAGCACATTTTTTGTTCTGGGTTGAAGTACAATTCCCAATTTAGCAATTTCATAATTTAGTGGTTTCTGCTATATCAGAGCTATTTGAAATCTATCCCTAAAAGGGTATATAATATTGAAGGTGCACATAGGGTCATTCAGAATAACTTCACACACACGCTTCTGTGCATTTCCAAGTCTAATTCTGTCACTAAATCCATACCGGTGACCCAGCGCCTAAATACTAGGCCTCAAATTTAAATCCCTCTAAATCTCTCGTTACCCACCGCTGTACTGTTGTTGCTGGGCAAGATATTTAGTGTCCGTCAAAGCACATTTTTTGTTCTGGGTTGAAGTACAATTCCCAATTTAGCAATTTCATAATTTAGTGGTTTCTGCTATATCAGAGCTATTTGAAATCTATCCCTAAAAGGGTATATAATATTGAAGGTGCACATAGGGTCATTCAGAATAACTTCACACACACGCTTCTGTGCATTTCCAAGTCTAATTCTGTCACTAAATCCATACCGGTGACCCAGCGCCTAAATACTAGGCCTCAAATTTAAATCCCTCTAAATCTCTCGTTACCCACCGCTGTACTGTTGTTGCTGGGCAAGATATTTAGTGTCCGTCAAAGCACATTTTTTGTTCTGGGTTGAAGTACAATTCCCAATTTAGCAATTTCATAATTTAGTGGTTTCTGCTATATCAGAGCTATTTGAAATCTATCCCTAAAAGGGTATATAATATTGAAGGTGCACATAGGGTCATTCAGAATAACTTCACACACACGCTTCTGTGCATTTCCAAGTCTAATTCTGTCACTAAATCCATACCGGTGACCCAGCGCCTAAATACTAGGCCTCAAATTTAAATCCCTCTAAATCTCTCGTTACCCACCGCTGTACTGTTGTTGCTGGGCAAGATATTTAGTGTCCGTCAAAGCACATTTTTTGTTCTGGGTTGAAGTACAATTCCCAATTTAGCAATTTCATAATTTAGTGGTTTCTGCTATATCAGAGCTATTTGAAATCTATCCCTAAAAGGGTATATAATATTGAAGGTGCACATTGGGTCATTCAGAATAACTTCACACACACCCGCTACTGTGTATTTCCAAGTCTAATTCTGTCACTAAACCCATACCTGTCACCCAGAGCCTAAATACTAGGCCTCAAATTTAAATCCCTCTAAATCTCTCGTTACCCACCGCTGTACTGTTGTTGCTGGGCAAGATATTTAGTGTCCGTCAAAGCACATTTTTTGTTCTGGGTTGAAGTACAATTCCCAATTTAGCAATTTCATAATTTAGTGGTTTCTGCTATATCAGAGCTATTTGAAATCTATCCCTAAAAGGGTATATAATATTGAAGGTGCACATAGGGTCATTCAGAATAACTTCACACACACGCTTCTGTGCATTTCCAAGTCTAATTCTGTCACTAAATCCATACCGGTGACCCAGCGCCTAAATACTAGGCCTCAAATTTAAATCCCTCTAAATCTCTCGTTACCCACCGCTGTACTGTTGTTGCTGGGCAAGATATTTAGTGTCCGTCAAAGCACATTTTTTGTTCTGGGTTGAAGTACAATTCCCAATTTAGCAATTTCATAATTTAGTGGTTTCTGCTATATCAGAGCTATTTGAAATCTATCCCTAAAAGGGTATATAATATTGAAGGTGCACATTGGGTCATTCAGAATAACTTCACACACACCCGCTACTGTGTATTTCCAAGTCTAATTCTGTCACTAAACCCATACCTGTCACCCAGCGCCTAAATACTAGGCCTCAAATTTAAATCCCTCTAAATCTCTCGTTACCCACCGCTGTACTGTTGTTGCTGGGCAAGATATTTAGTGTCCGTCAAAGCACATTTTTTGTTCTGGGTTGAAGTACAATTCCCAATTTAGCAATTTCATAATTTAGTGGTTTCTGCTATATCAGAGCTATTTGAAATCTATCCCTAAAAGGGTATATAATATTGAAGGTGCACATTGGGTCATTCAGAATAACTTCACACACACCCGCTACTGTGTATTTCCAAGTCTAATTCTGTCACTAAACCCATACCTGTCACCCAGCGCCTAAATACTAGGCCTCAAATTTAAATCCCTCTAAATCTCTCGTTACCCACCGCTGTACTGTTGTTGCTGGGCAAGATATTTAGTGTCCGTCAAAGCACATTTTTTGTTCTGGGTTGAAGTACAATTCCCAATTTAGCAATTTCATAATTTAGTGGTTTCTGCTATATCAGAGCTATTTGAAATCTATCCCTAAAAGGGTATATAATATTGAAGGTGCACATAGGGTCATTCAGAATAACTTCACACACACGCTTCTGTGCATTTCCAAGTCTAATTCTGTCACTAAATCCATACCGGTGACCCAGCGCCTAAATACTAGGCCTCAAATTTAAATCCCTCTAAATCTCTCGTTACCCACCGCTGTACTGTTGTTGCTGGGCAAGATATTTAGTGTCCGTCAAAGCACATTTTTTGTTCTGGGTTGAAGTACAATTCCCAATTTAGCAATTTCATAATTTAGTGGTTTCTGCTATATCAGAGCTATTTGAAATCTATCCCTAAAAGGGTATATAATATTGAAGGTGCACATTGGGTCATTCAGAATAACTTCACACACACCCGCTACTGTGTATTTCCAAGTCTAATTCTGTCACTAAACCCATACCTGTCACCCAGCGCCTAAATACTAGGCCTCAAATTTAAATCCCTCTAAATCTCTCGTTACCCACCGCTGTACTGTTGTTGCTGGGCAAGATATTTAGTGTCCGTCAAAGCACATTTTTTGTTCTGGGTTGAAGTACAATTCCCAATTTAGCAATTTCATAATTTAGTGGTTTCTGCTATATCAGAGCTATTTGAAATCTATCCCTAAAAGGGTATATAATATTGAAGGTGCACATTGGGTCATTCAGAATAACTTCACACACACCCGCTACTGTGTATTTCCAAGTCTAATTCTGTCACTAAACCCATACCTGTCACCCAGCGCCTAAATACTAGGCCTCAAATTTAAATCCCTCTAAATCTCTCGTTACCCACCGCTGTACTGTTGTTGCTGGGCAAGATATTTAGTGTCCGTCAAAGCACATTTTTTGTTCTGGGTTGAAGTACAATTCCCAATTTAGCAATTTCATAATTTAGTGGTTTCTGCTATATCAGAGCTATTTGAAATCTATCCCTAAAAGGGTATATAATATTGAAGGTGCACATTGGGTCATTCAGAATAACTTCACACACACCCGCTACTGTGTATTTCCAAGTCTAATTCTGTCACTAAACCCATACCTGTCACCCAGCGCCTAAATACTAGGCCTCAAATTTAAATCCCTCTAAATCTCTCGTTACCCACCGCTGTACTGTTGTTGCTGGGCAAGATATTTAGTGTCCGTCAAAGCACATTTTTTGTTCTGGGTTGAAGTACAATTCCCAATTTAGCAATTTCATAATTTAGTGGTTTCTGCTATATCAGAGCTATTTGAAATCTATCCCTAAAAGGGTATATAATATTGAAGGTGCACATAGGGTCATTCAGAATAACTTCACACACACGCTTCTGTGCATTTCCAAGTCTAATTCTGTCACTAAATCCATACCGGTCACCCAGCGCCTAAATACTAGGCCTCAAATTTATATCCCGCTGAATTTGAATACAATACATTGGGCCAAATAATATATTTGTTGTTGTGGTGAACCATAACAATGAGAAAAACATCTAGTAAGGGACGCGGACATGGACATGGTCGTGGTGGTGTTAGTGGACCCTCTGGTGCTGGGAGAGGACGTGGCCGTTCTGCCACATCCACACGTCCTAGTGTACCAACTACCTCAGGTCCCAGTAGCCGCCAGAATTTACAGCGATATATGGTGGGGCCCAATGCCGTTCTAAGGATGGTAAGGCCTGAGCAGGTACAGGCATTAGTCAATTGGGTGGCCGACAGTGGATCCAGCACGTTCACATTATCTCCCACCCAGTCTTCTGCAGAAAGCGCACAGATGGCGCCTGAAAACCAACCCCATCAGTCTGTCACATCACCCCCATGCATACCAGGGAAACTGTCTCAGCCTCAAGTTATGCAGCAGTCTCTTATGCTGTTTGAAGACTCCGCTGGCAGGGTTTCCCAAGGGCATCCACCTAGCCCTTCCCCAGCGGTGAAAGACATAGAATGCACTGACGCACAACCACTTATGTTTCCTGATGATGAGGACATGGGAATACCACCTCAGCATGTCTCTGATGATGACGAAACACAGGTGCCAACTGCTGCGTCTTTCTGCAGTGTGCAGACTGAACAGGAGGTCAGGGATCAAGACTGGGTGGAAGACGATGCAGGGGACGATGAGGTCCTAGACCCCACATGGAATGAAGGTCGTGCCACTGACTTTCACAGTTCGGAGGAAGAGGCAGTGGTGAGACCGAGCCAACAGCGTAGCAAAAGAGGGAGCAGTGGGCAAAAGCAGAACACCCGCCGCCAAGAGACTCCGCCTGCTACTGACCGCCGCCATCTGGGACCGAGCACCCCAAAGGCAGCTTCAAGGAGTTCCCTGGCATGGCACTTCTTCAAACAATGTGCTGACGACAAGACCCGAGTGGTTTGCACGCTGTGCCATCAGAGCCTGAAGCGAGGCATTAACGTTCTGAACCTGAGCACAACCTGCATGACCAGGCACCTGCATGCAAAGCATGAACTGCAGTGGAGTAAACACCTTAAAACCAAGGAAGTCACTCAGGCTCCCCCTGCTACCTCTTCTGCTGCTGCCGCCTCGGCCTATTCTGCTGCTGCCGCCTCGGCCTCTTCCTCCGCCTCTGGAGGAACGTTGGCACCTGCCGCCCAGCAAACAGGGGATGTACCACCAACACCACCACCACCACCTCCGTCACCAAGCGTCTCAACCATGTCACACGCCAGCGTTCAGCTCTCCATCTCACAAACATTTGATAGAAAGCGTAAATTCCCACCTAGCCACCCTCGATCCCTGGCCCTGAATGCCAGCATTTCTAAACTACTGGCCTATGAAATGCTGTCATTTAGGCTGGTGGACACAGACAGCTTCAAACAGCTCATGTCGCTTGCTGTCCCACAGTATGTTGTTCCCAGCCGGCACTACTTCTCCAAGAGAGCCGTGCCTTCCCTGCACAACCAAGTATCCGATAAAATCAAGTGTGCACTGCGCAACGCCATCTGTGGCAAGGTCCACCTAACCACAGATACGTGGACCAGTAAGCACGGCCAGGGACGCTATATCTCCCTAACTGCACACTGGGTAAATGTAGTGGCAGCTGGGCCCCAGGCGGAGAGCTGTTTGGCGCACGTCCTTCCGCCGCCAAGGATCGCAGGGCAACATTCTTTGCCTCCTGTTGCCACCTCCTCCTTCTCGGCTTCCTCCTCCTCTTCTTCCACCTGCTCATCCAGTCAGCCACACACCTTCACCACCAACTTCAGCACAGCCCGGGGTAAACGTCAGCAGGCCATTCTGAAACTCATATGTTTGGGGGACAGGCCCCACACCGCACAGGAGTTGTGGCGGGGTATAGAACAACAGACCGACGAGTGGTTGCTGCCGGTGAGCCTCAAGCCCGGCCTGGTGGTGTGTGATAATGGGCGAAATCTCGTTGCAGCTCTGGGACTAGCCAATTTGACGCACATCCCTTGCTTGGCGCATGTGCTGAATTTGGTGGTGCAGAAGTTCATTCACAACTACCCCGACATGTCAGAGCTGCTGCATAAAGTGCGGGCCGTCTGTTCGCGCTTCCGGCGTTCACATCCTGCCGCTGCTCGCCTGTCTGCGCTACAGCGTAACTTCGGCCTTCCCGCTCACCGCCTCATATGCGACGTGCCCACCAGGTGGAACTCCACCTTGCACATGCTGGACAGACTGTGCGAGCAGCAGCAGGCCATAGTGGAGTTTCAGCTGCAGCACGCACGGGTCAGTCGCACTACAGAACAGCACCACTTCACCACCAATGACTGGGCCTCCATGCGAGACCTGTGTGCCCTGTTGCGCTGTTTCGAGTACTCCACCAACATGGCCAGTGGCGATGACACCGTTATCAGCGTTACAATACCACTTCTATGTCTCCTTGAGAAAACACTTAGGGCGATGATGGAACAGGAGGTGGCCCAGGAGGAGGAGGAGGAGGATGAGGAAGAGGGGTCATTTTTAGCACTTTCAGGCCAGTCTCTTCGAAGTGACTCAGAGGGAGGTTTTTTGCAACAGCAGAGGCCAGGTACAAATGTGGCCAGCCAGGGCCCACTACTGGAGGACGAGGAGGACGAGGATGAGGAGGAGGTGGAGGAGGATGAGGATGAAGCATGGTCACAGCGGGGTGGCACCCAACGCAGCTCGGGTCCATCACTGGTGCGTGGCTGGGGGGAAAGGCAGGACGATGACGATACGCCTCCCACAGAGGACAGCTTGTCCTTACCCCTGGGCAGCCTGGCACACATGAGCGACTACATGCTGCAGTGCCTGCGCAACGACAGCAGAGTTGCCCACATTTTAACCTGTGCGGACTACTGGGTTGCCACCCTGCTGGATCCACGCTACAAAGACAATGTGCCCACCTTACTTCCTGCACTGGAGCGTGATAGGAAGATGCGCGAGTACAAGCGCACGTTGGTAGACGCGCTACTGAGAGCATTCCCAAATGTCACAGGGGAACAAGTGGAAGCCCAAGGCCAAGGCAGAGGAGGAGCAAGAGGTCGCCAAGGCAGCTGTGTCACGGCCAGCTCCTCTGAGGGCAGGGTTAGCATGGCAGAGATGTGGAAAACTTTTGTCAACACGCCACAGCTAACTGCACCACCACCTGATACGCAACGTGTTAGCAGGAGGCAACATTTCACTAACATGGTGGAACAGTACGTGTGCACACCCCTCCACGTACTGACTGATGGTTCGGCCCCATTCAACTTCTGGGTCTCTAAATTGTCCACGTGGCCAGAGCTAGCCTTTTATGCCTTGGAGGTGCTGGCCTGCCCGGCAGCCAGCGTTTTGTCTGAACGTGTATTCAGCACGGCAGGGGGCGTCATTACAGACAAACGCAGCCGCCTGTCTACAGCCAATGTGGACAAGCTGACGTTCATAAAAATGAACCAGGCATGGATCCCACAGGACCTGTCCGTCCCTTGTCCAGATTAGACATTAACTACCTCCCCATAACCATATATTATTGGACTCCAGGGCACTTCCTCATTCAATCCTATTTTTATTTTCATTTTACCATTATATTGCGATGCTACCCAAAGTTGAATGAACCTCTCCTCTGCCTGTGTGCTAGGCCTAAATATATGCCAATGGACTGTTGCAGTGGTGGCTGACATGAAGCCTGATTCTCTGCTATGACATGCAGACTAATTCTCTGCTGACATGAAGCCAGATTGTCTGTTACGGGACCTCTCTCCTCTGCCTGGGTGCTGGGCCTAAATTTATGACAATGGACTGTTGCAGTGGTGGCTGACGTGAAGCCTGATTCTCTGCTATGACATGCAGACTGATTCTCTGCTGACATGAAGCCAGATCCTCTGTTACGGGACCTCTCTCCTCTGCCTGGGTGCTGGGCCTAAATTTATGACAATGGACTGTTGCAGTGGTGGCTGACGTGAAGCCTGATTCTCTGCTATGACATGCAGACTGATTCTCTGCTGACATGAAGCCAGATCCTCTGTTACGGGACCTCTCTCCTCTGCCTGGGTGCTGGGCCTGAATATATGCCAATGGACTGTTGCAGTGGTGGGTGACGTGAAGCCTCATTCTCTGCTATGACATGCAGACTAATTCTCTGCTGACATGAAGCCAGATTGTCTGTTACGGGACCTTTCTCCTCTGCCTGGGTTCTGGGCCTAAATTTATGAAAATTGACTCTTACAGTGGTGGGTGACGTGAAGCCTGATTCTCTGCTATGATATGAAGACTGATTCTCTGCTGACATGAAGCCAGATTGTCTGTTACGGGACCTTTCTCCTCTGCCTGGGTTCTGGGCCTAAATTTATGAAAATTGACTCTTACAGTGGTGGGTGACGTGAAGCCTGATTCTCTGCTATGATATGAAGACTGATTCTCTGCTGACATGAAGCCAGATTGTCTGTTACGGGACCTTTCTCCTCTGCCTGGGTTCTGGGCCTAAATTTATGAAAATTGACTCTTACAGTGGTGGGTGACGTGAAGCCTGATTCTCTGCTATGATATGAAGACTGATTCTCTGCTGACATGAAGCCAGATTGTCTGTTACGGGACCTTTCTCCTCTGCCTGGGTTCTGGGCCTAAATTTATGAAAATTGACTCTTACAGTGGTGGGTGACGTGAAGCCTGATTCTCTGCTATGATATGAAGACTGATTCTCTGCTGACATGAAGCCAGATTGTCTGTTACGGGACCTTTCTCCTCTGCCTGGGTTCTGGGCCTAAATTTATGAAAATTGACTCTTACAGTGGTGGGTGACGTGAAGCCTGATTCTCTGCTATGATATGAAGACTGATTCTCTGCTGACATGAAGCCAGATTGTCTGTTACGGGACCTTTCTCCTCTGCCTGGGTTCTGGGCCTAAATTTATGAAAATTGACTCTTACAGTGGTGGGTGACGTGAAGCCTGATTCTCTGCTATGATATGAAGACTGATTCTCTGCTGACATGAAGCCAGATTGTCTGTTACGGGACCTTTCTCCTCTGCCTGGGTTCTGGGCCTAAATTTATGAAAATTGACTCTTACAGTGGTGGGTGACGTGAAGCCTGATTCTCTGCTATGATATGAAGACTGATTCTCTGCTGACATGAAGCCAGATTGTCTGTTACGGGACCTTTCTCCTCTGCCTGGGTTCTGGGCCTAAATTTATGAAAATTGACTCTTACAGTGGTGGGTGACGTGAAGCCTGATTCTCTGCTATGATATGAAGACTGATTCTCTGCTGACATGAAGACAGATTCTCTGTTACGGGACCTCTCTCCTCTGCCTGTGTGTGTGCTGGGCCTAAATATATGCCAATGGACTGTTGCAGTGGTGGCTGACGTGAAGCCTCATTCTCTGCTATGACATGCAGACTAATTCTCTGCTGACATGAAGACAGATTCTCTGTTACGGGACCTCTCTCCTCTGCCTGTGTGTGTGCTGGGCCTAAATATATGCCAATGGACTGTTGCAGTGGTGGCTGACGTGAAGCCTCATTCTCTGCTATGACATGCAGACTAATTCTCTGCTGACATGAAGCCAGATTGTCTGTTACGGGACCTCTCTCCTCTGCCTGTGTGTGTGCTGGGCCTAAATATATGCCAATGGACTGTTGCAGTGGTGGCTGACGTGAAGCCTCATTCTCTGCTATGACATGCAGACTAATTCTCTGCTGACATGAAGACAGATTCTCTGTTACGGGACCTCCCTCCTCTGCCTGGGTGCTGGGCCTAAATATATGCCAATGGACTGTTGCAGTGGTGGCTGACGTGAAGCCTCATTCTCTGCTATGACATGCAGACTAATTCTCTGCTGACATGAAGACAGATTCTCTGTTACGGGACCTCTCTCCTCTGCCTGGGTGCCGGGGCCTAAATATCTGAGAATGGACTGTTCCAGTGGTGGGTGACGGGAAGCCAGATTCTCTGCTATGGAACCTCTCTCCAATTGATTTTGGTTAATTTTTATTTATTTAATTTTTATTTTAATTCATTTCCCTATCCACATTTGTTTGCAGGGGATTTACCTACATGTTGCTGCCTTTTGCAGCCCTCTAGCTCTTTCCTGGGCTGTTTTACAGCCTTTTTAGTGCCGAAAAGTTCGGGTCCCCATTGACTTCAATGGGGTTCGGGTTCGGGACGAAGTTCGGATCGGGTTCGGATCCCGAACCCGAACATTTCCGGGATGTTCGGCCGAACTTCTCGAACCCGAACATCCAGGTGTTCGCTCAACTCTAGAATTGACACATGTATGTGCCTTTTTATTTGTTTTGTTTTTGCAGCCACAGTGCAGCACTAGAGGCCAGAAAAATTAGGCATGTACACATACATGCCTGAAAAATTAGGTATTATTGCAGCCGCTTGTTTTCCAGGCAGAAAGGTGACTAAAACATTGCGGCTTGAACCCTAGTTGGTGGCGGAAAATTCACGAAAGTCATCCGGTATGCAGACATTAAATACAGCAGAGTGGGGACCATTTTGAGGCCAAGGCATGTCATCAGGCCTTTTGTTAGTCAAACGTATCCCCCACTGTCAGTCCCTTCAGGATCCATGCCTCATTCATCTTAATGAAGGTGAGGTAATCAACACTTTTTTGACCGAGGCAGCTTCTTTTGTCAGTGACAATGCCTCCTGCTGCACTGAAGGTCCTTTCTGACAGGACACTTGAAGCGGGGCAGGCCAGAAGTTCTATCGCAAACTGGGATAGTTCAGGCCACAGGTCAAGCCTGCACACCACCCAGTATTCAAGGGGTTCATCGCTCCTCAGAGTGTCGATATCTGCAGTTAAGGCGAGGTAGTCTGCTACTTGTTGGTCGAGTCGTTCTCTAAGGCTGGATCCTGAAGGGCTGTGGCGATGTGTAGGACTGAAAAAGCTCTGCATGTCCTCCATCAACAACACATCTGTAAAGCATCCTGTCCTTGCCGTGGGGTTGTGGTAAGCTGTGTAAAGCATATTTTTTAGTTTGGTTTTGAACTGCTGCATCCTTTCTGACTTTTGGTAATTTGGTAACATTTCCGCCACTTTCTGCTTATACCGGGGGTCTAGTAGCGTGGCCACCCAGTACAGGTCGTTCTCCTTCATCCTTTTTATATGAGGGTCCCTCAACAGACATGACAGCATGAAAGACCCCATTTGCACAAGGTTTGATGCCGAGCTACTCATTTCCCGTTCCTCCTCCTCACTGATGTCATTGACGGTCTGATCTTCCCCCCCGCCACGTACAACACCACGGGTCCCAGAAAGGTGACAACAATGAGCACCCTGGGATGCCTGCTGTGGTTGGTCTTCCTCCTCCTCAAAGCGACATTCCTCCTCTGACTCCTCTTCCTCATACTTCTCTTGCAGCATTGCCGCAGGTCTGGCAAGCGATGATGACAAGGCTGTTTCTGGTGGTGATGGTGACCACAACTCTTCCTCTTCACGCTCATCTACAGCTTGATCCACCACTCTTCGCAGGGCACGCTCCAGGAAGAAAACAAATGGGATGAGGTTGCTGATAGTGCCTTCGGTGCGACTGACTAGGTTTGTCCACCTGTGCGTTCAGGGCAGACAGGAGTGCTGGTCCGGTGTGGCTCTCTGCTTTCAGGCAAGTCAACCCCAAGACAGCGTGACACTGTCGTATCCGAGATGTGGAATAGCCCCAGGGGAGCTGGGGGGATTCAGTTGATGTGCAGCCATAATTCAGCCGAGGAGGTTATCGAAGAGACTATGTAAACACTAAAACATGATTTTTTTGTTTCAAAAATGAAATCATTGTGTAAAACTTAAATAAATAAAAAAAGTATACATATTAGGTATCGACGCGTCCGTATCGACCGGATCTATAAAAATATCACATGACCTAACCCCTCAGGTGACCACTGTAAAAAAATAAAAATAAAAACGGTATAAAAAAAGCCATTTTTTGTCATCTTACGTCACAAAAAGTGTAATAGCAAGCGATCAAAAAGTCATATGCACCCCAAAATAGTGCCAGTCATCTCATCCCGCAAAAAATGAGACCCTACTTAAGATAATCGGCCAAAAACTGAAAAAACTATGGCTCTTAGACTATGATAACACTAAAACATTTTTTTTGTTTTAAAAATGAAATCATTGTGTAAAACTTACATAAATAAAAAAAAATTGTATAAATATTAGGTATCGCCGCGTCCGTGACAACCTGCTCTATAAAATTACCACATGATCTAACCTGTCAGATGAATGTTGTAAATAACAAAACAAAAAAAGTGCCAAAAAAGCTATTTCTTGTTACCTTACCGCACAAAAAGTGTAATATAGAGCAACCAAAAATCATATGTACCCTAAACTAGTACCAAAAAAACTGCCACCCTATCTCGTAGTTTCTAAAATGGGGTCACTTTTTTTTCGAGTTTCTACTCTAGAGGTGCATCAGGGGGGCTTCAAATAGGACATGGTGTCAAAAAAAAACAGTCCAGCAAAATCTGCCTTCCAAAATCCATATGGCATTCCTTTCCTTCTGCGCCCTGCCGTGTGCCCGTACAGCAGTTTACGACCACATATGGGGTGTTTCTGTAAACTACAGAATCAGGGCCATAAATAATGAGTTTTGTTTGGCTGTTAACCCTTGCTTTGTAACTGGAAAAAAAATATTAAAATGGAAAATCTGCCAAAAAAGTGAAATTTTGAAATTGTATCTCTATTTTCTATTAAATCTTGTGCAACACCTAAAGGGTTAACAAAGTTTGTAAAATCAGTTTTTAATACCTTGAGGGGTGTAGTTTCTTAGATGTTGTCACTTTTATGGAGTTTCTACTGTAGGGGTGCATCAGGAGGACTTCAAATGGGACATGGTGTCAAAAAACCAGTTCAGCAAACTCTGGCTTCCAAAAACCTTACGGCGCACCTTTCCCTCTACGCCCTACTGTGTGCCCGTACAGTAGTTTACGGCCACATATGGGGTGTTTCTGTAAACGGCAGAGTCAGGGCAATAAAGTTACAGTCTTGTTTGGCTGTTAACCCTTGCTTTGTTAGTGGAAAAAATGGGTTAAAATGGAAAATTAGGCAAAAAAATGAAATTCTCAAATTTCATCCCCATTTGCCAATAACTCTTGTGCAACACCTAAAGGGTTAATGAAGTTTGTAAAATCAGTTTTGAATACCTTGAGGGGTGTAGTTTATAGAATGGGGTCATTTTGGGGCGGTTTCTATCATGTAAGCCTCACAAAGTGACTTAAGACCTGTAGTGGTCCCTAAAAATTGGGTTTTTGTAAATTTCTGAAAAATTTCAAGATTTGCTTCTAAACTTCTAAGCCTTGTAACATACCCAAAAAATAAAATATCATTCCCAAAATAATTCAAACATGAAGTAGACATATGGGTATTGTAAATTAATCACAATTTTTTGGGGTATTACTATGTATTACAGAAGTAGAGAAACTGAAACTTTGAAATTTGCAAATTTTTCAAAATTTTGGGTAAATTAGGTATTTTTTTATGCCCAAAAATATTTTTTTCACTTCATTTTACCAGTGTCATGAAGTACAATATGTGATGAAAAAACTATCTCAGAATGGCCTGGATAAGTCAAAGTGTTTTAAAGTTATCAGCACTTAAAGGGACACTGGTCAGATTTGCAAAAAATGGCCAAGTCCTTAAGGTGAAATAGGGCTGAGTCCTTAAGGGGTTAAGTTAACTATCTGTATTATATATATATATGCTAACTATCTAATATAATTACACAGCCAAGCACAAAGCACAGCAATGACACTGCTGTCTCTCTCAGATCTGCAAAATACTGCATACAAGGGCTGCTGGGGAGGTTCTTATATAGTAAGGGGTAGGCAACTTTCCTGTTGGTTACTAGGGATGTTGCTAAGCTGTGACAAAAATATTGCAAACTTCTCATTGGCCCACAAGCAAGAAGGGAGGTTACTGATGAAAATAAATCTAGAATATTCGCGATTATGAATATATATCACTATATTCTAAATATTCGTGAATTATCTGTGTGCCGATATTCACTATTCGAATATTCGCGCCCAACACTAGTGCTGACACTACTAATACTAAGTACAACATCTGCATGGAGTTTGTATATTCTCCCTGTGTTTGCATGGGTTTCCTCCAGGTACTCCGGTTTCCTCCCACACTCCAAAGACATACTGATAGGGAACTTAGATTGTGAGCCCCACTGGGGACAGCTTGATGCTAATGTCTGTAAAAAGCTGCAGAATATATCAGTACTATAAAAGTGCGTAAAATAAATAATAGTAATACCCCTAAACAGCTGTACATCTCCTGCTTTGTATGAGAGGTATGAGAGAAATTTTTATCGCTTGTGCAAAACAAACCACAGCTTTTTCCGATACTACTATGTGTGTATATAGACACCAACAGGCATCTAATCCCAATACGTGACAATTTATGGAACGGTTTACTCCTAGCTGTAGACAGTAGGTTACTGTCACTCTGACAGTTGTCGATATGCAGCCAGCCAGTAGCTCAGGGGCAACACGTGAGGAGCACGGTGGACCGATGAGGGGCCAAATTATAATACACAGTTCATCAGTTTACTCACGGTTAGCAGAAAGCCTCCCTGGGCTGGCAGCACAGTGTTAAGGTGGACAGCACGCTCTGTGTAGGGAAGCATCAGCCAAGATGGTGGTTGAGGTGCCCTTGATGTTAGGGGTGCTTAGGGTGGCTGAGTCCCTTGATGGTTTTTGTCGTGACGCCAGTACCGGTAATGGTGGTACGACCATTAGTAGTAATAATGAGGTAGACAGTGGTAAGATGCAACTCACAACTTTTACTGTTGATGACTTTGGTTGCAGCAGTACAAACATGCTCTTGATGTTACAGAGTTGATTCTGCAAATCCACTGTTTCTAGGCTTTTTAGGTTTTAGTTTGGAGCAGTGGGTTAAGTGTACCTGGTTCCTATTGATGTGCTCAGTCCTATTCCTTGTCCTTTCTCTACAAGCTGAACATTTGGACAGAAAAACTCAACTGTCTCTCAGAAGTATGGTGTGGCTGCCAGAAGCTATAAATCCTCCACCATGAAAAAGTGTCTGTGGCCCTCAATAATGGCTCTTATCACCGATGATTCCTTAGGAAAGCTTGTTTCTATTCCAGGGAGGCAAACTCTCTCCTACTGGTCAGGGATGCAAGTATATAGTCTGGCCACAGAAGGAAAACGCTCTTCTGCGCCTCACATCTTAGTATCACCTCATCTTGGCTCCACTCACTAATCTGTGTCACTCTACATTTTCTCCCACTAATCTAATCTGACCTCCTCAGATCTGCATACATTCTAATCTCCTTAGAGAGACCTCAACTCACTAACTAGGCCTGAACTAGGTATATATATGACCTAAGTTATATCCCCATCTAGTGGTGGGATGTATAAATTACACTTAATCTGCCTGGTAACAGGGATTTTGCAGATATAATAGTACAAAGTACCACAATACAACAGAATGCAATTGACATGGTAAAAAGCGCTTTTAAGCAGTGCCCACACACACGTAGTGGGATGCTGCAATTGCATTAAAGATCTTAAAGGGAGGGGAATAACTAAAACAAATATGACTACTAGGATATCTCATAGTGTCATATACCAGGCAATTTAATGATAAAACATTGTAATGTGAGGCACAGTACAAAACCGTATGATTCACCATTCTATAAATTAATAAATGCTTTAGGCTGGGTTCACACCTGAGCGTTTTACAGCGCGTTCCTACGCGCTGTAAAACGCTCAACAAGGAGAAACCAATGATTCCCTATGGGAATGGTTCGCACTTGGGCGTTTTACAGCGCGTACGATCGCGCTGTAAAACGCCCGACGCTCCAAAAAGTACATGAGCGACTTTTGGGGCGTTTGTGGCCATAGGACACTGTAGTGAATCACACAAACGCGCGTCAAACGCGCGTTTACTATTACAAAAACGCGCATAAAAATGCGCGTCAAAAACGCGCGTAAAACGCGCGTTTGCGCAACGCTCAAGTGTGAACCCAGCCTAAAGGTTAGATTCTGCCGCTGCCATTCTGATACTGCCAAAGTCCCTGCTGCTGTATACTGCAGGGTTCCAGGTCTACAGACAGGAAATGCTTTAAAATGCCCTCTCAGGCATTCACTGCTGCAACAGAGACTTGCCTCAGCCAGTGATAGTCCCCACCTCAGCCAGTAAGTGGCCATTTTGAGGCATTTCCTATGTGTCAGAAAGGTTGCCAAAAGTCGACAGCAGCAGTGCAGGATCAGTAAGATTAAACCCTTTGACCCTATTCTCAGAGAAATGTATAATCTAGTTATGCATAGCATTCTAGATATACATTTTTCCTTGTGGGTAGTAATGAGCTTATTTCCGAAAATTCTGTTTGGATTCTGTTTGGCAATTTGATTTAGGTCCTAATATATTTTACCCAAATAAAAAGTGCCCTCACAAGTTGTGGATGGCATTCTAGAGTCAATAGTTTTAAAGTTTTTAATGCCAAGACACAATCAGTAATGCCAAAGTAATGGAAACATAGATGGCTAAGGGTCAATGCTTAGCTGCTGCTGGTAGTAATCAGCATCTTTAAAAATGTACTGCAGTGTAGGATTTTTTATGACTTTCTTATTGTCCAATAACGTTCACTTGTTGGCATTTAGGCTAGGTCTACACGACGACATTTGTCGCGCGACAGATAGGGCGCAACATTTGTCGAGCGACATTTTGTTGCACCAATCTCGAATGGATTTTCTGCGACTGTTGCGTCACAGTCGCAACATGTTGCAGTGCGACACTATAGACTGCCATTATAAAAATTGTTGCGCGACATTGGTGCAACAAAATGTCGCGCGACAAATGTCGTCGTGTAGACCTAGCCTAAATGCCTGATGGTGTTGATATACAGACACCTGCCAGTTTCCTTATTTATCTTTCCTGCCTTCCAATTTGGAAAATGGACAAAGGCTTTTCGAGAAATTCCCAAAATTCAGATTCGGTTTTTTTTCCTCTGAATTTTTTGAAAATTCTGGTCGAATTCTATTTGAACCAAATTGATTCTTTTTTCTATAGTTGTAGGTAAAGCTTGACTGTAATTTCATGAAGTAAGAACCTTAATTCATAAAAAAAAACTTCAAATAGTATAAATAGGGATGAGCGGACCCAGGAATATTTGGGTTCGCTAGGTTCGGCCTAACTTCGGGTCAAAGTTCGAGTCTGGGACCCAAACTTGAACCCGAACCCTATTTAAGTCAATGGGGACCTGAACTTTGGTGCACTAAAATGGCTGTAAAATAGTCGTAGTAAGGGCTAGAGGGCTGCAAAGGGCAGGACAGTTGCCCTGCAAACAAATGTGGATAGGGAAATGACTTAAAATAACATAGAATAGAAAAAAAATAATTATAATAATCTTGAACTAGGAGACGGAGGTTGAGAATTTGGGAAAACCCCCAAACATTGGGAAATAGAAAAGAGAATGCAAAGAGAAAGTGCGCTGGAGTATAACAATGGCTGGGTGCGGACGGTATTCTTTTCTACTCAGTACAGACAAGTCCTGTGGGATCCATGCTTGGTTCATTTTAATGAGCGTGAACTTGTCCATGTTGGCTGTGGACAGACGGCTTCGCTTGTCTGTGATTACCCCCCTACCGTGCTAAACACACGTTCGGACAATACACTTGCTGCCGGGCAGTCCAGCACCTCCAAGGCACAAAGGGCAAGCTCAGGCCATGTGACCAATTTGGAGACCCAGAAGTTGAAGGGGTCAGACCCGTAATTTAGTATGTGTAGGTGTGTGCACACGTACTGTTCCACCATGTTGCTGAAATGCTGCCTCCTGCTAAGACATTTTGTATCAGCAGGTGGTGCTGGTTGTTGTGGCGTGCTGACAAAGCTTTTCCACATTTCGGCCATGCTAAAACTCCCTTCTAAAGTGCTGGCAGTGCCCCAGCTGCGTTGGTGAATTCTTCCTCCTCCTCCTCCTCCTCCTCCTCCTCCTCCTCTGCCTTCGCCTTGTGCTTTCATTGAGCCCCCTCTGTCAGATGTGAATGTTATCAGCAGCGCGTCTACCAGCGTGCGCTTGTACTCTTGCATCTTCCGATCACGCTCCAATGACGGAATTAAGGCAAGCACGTTGTCCTTGTAGCAGAGATCTAGCTGGGTGGCCACCCAGTAATCAGCACTGGTTAGAATGTGGGCAACTCGGCGGTCGTTGCGCAGGCACTGAAGCATGTAGTCTCTCATGTATGCCAGGCTGACCAGAGGCAACGGCAAGCTGTCCTCTGTGGGAGGTGTATCGTCTGTGTCCTCTGTATCCCCAAGCCACACTCCATTTTTGCCCATAATCTGCTTTGGGTGCCACCTTGCTTTGAAAACGGTTCCTCCTCATCATTCTCCTCCTCCTCATCCTGCAGAACTATGCCCTGGCTGGACAGTTGTGTAACTGGCTTCTGTTGGTGCAGGAACCCACCCTCCAAGCCACTTGTGAATCACTGGCCTGATAACCATGAAAATTATCCCTCTTCCTCCTCCTCTTACTCCGATGCCACATCCTCTTCCATCATTGCCTAAAATGTTTTTTCAAGGAGACATGTGGGAGGTGGGATAGTAACACTAAGGACTTTGTCATCAGTACTGGCCATGTTGGTGGAGTACTTGAAACAGTGCAACACGGCACATACGTCTCGCATAGAGGCCCACTTGTTAGTGGTGAAGTGGTGCTGTTCCGCAGAGCGACTCACCTGTGTGTGCTGCAGCTGAAACTCGACTATAGCCTGCTACAGCTTGCACAGTCTCTCCAGCATGTGCAAGGTGGATTTCCACCTTGTGGGTATGTTGCATATGAGGCGGTGAGCGGGAAGCAACAGGGTGATAACGTCGAAAGCCCGCACAGACGGCCCGCACTTTCTGCAGCAGCTCTGACATATCGGAGTAATTTTTCAGGAACCTATTCACCACTAAATTCAGCACATGCGCCAGGCAAGGGATGTGTGTCAAACCAGCTAGTCCCCAGAGCTGCTACGAAATTTCGCCCATTATCGCACACCACCAGGCCAGGTTTGAGGCTTAGCGGCACCAACCACTCATCGGTCTGCTGTTCCATTCCCTTCCACAGCTCCTGCGCGGTGTGGGGTTTGTCCCCTAAACAGATGAGTTTCCAAACAGCCTGTTGTCGTTTCCCCCTGGCTGTGCTGAAGTTGGTGGTAAAGGTGTTACGCTGACCGGATGAGGAAGCGGTAAAGGAGGAAGCGGAGGAGGCAACAGGAGGAGAAATGTTCCGCAATCCTCTGTGGCGTTAGGACATGCGCCAAACTGCTATCCGCCTAAGGCCAAGCCAGCACTGCATTTATCCAGTGTGCAGTTAGGGAGATATAATGTCCCTGCCTGTGCTCACTGGTCCACATATTGGTAGTCATGTGGACCTTGCCACAGATGGCATTGGGCAGTGCACACCTGATTTTGTATGCCACTTTGTTGTGCAGGGTAGGAATGGCTCTACTGGAAAAGTAGTAGCGGCTGGGAACCACATATTGTGGGACAGCCACTGCCATAAGATTTTTAAAAGTCTCCGTCTCCACTAGATGGAATGACAGCATTTCAAAGGCCATGAATTTTGAAATGCTGCATTCAGGGCCAGAGGGATCACGGGTGGGTAGGAAGGTACTTCCTCTTTCTTCCCGCTTCCATGGGACGGTGTGGACATGCTGGGTGACGGTGGAGGAGGTGGTGGTGTTGCTGCCACATCCTCTGTTTGCGCGGTGGCAGGGGCTGCTGTCACTCCAGAGGGAGAGGAAGAGCCCGAGACCGCAGCAGAAGAGGGAGCAAGAGGAGATATTTTGTGGTTTTTCAGGTGTGTACTCCACTGTAGCTCGTGCTTTTCATTTAGATGCCTGGTCATACAGGTGGTGCTCAGGTTTAGAACATTTATGCCTCGCTTCAGGCTCTTATTGCAAAGCGTGTCAAACCACTCTTGCGTCTTGTCACCAGCACATTGTCTGAAGAACTGCCACGCCAGGGAACTCCATGGAGCTGGCTTTGGTGTGCTCAGTCCCTGGGTGCGGTGGGAAGTAGCAGGCATACTGGCTAGGGGACGGCCACTCTGCTTTTGCACCCTGATCCCTCTTTTGCTGTGCAGCTGGCATTGTGTGACCACCACCTCTTTCTCTGAACTGCACATGTCACTCGCATGACCTTGATTCCATGTGGGGTCTAGGACCTCATGATCCTCTACATCATCTTTCACCCACTCTTCACCTTGCTGGTCTGCACACGACAGAAAGCCTCAGCAGTTGGCACTTGTGTTTCGTCATCATCATCATCATCAGCAGAGACTTGCTGCGATGGTCCTCCCATGTCTACATCCTGAAACATAAGTGGTTGGGCATCAGTGCACTCAATCTCTTCCACTTCTCAGGCAGGGATAGGTGGATGGCCATCATCATAAAGCATAAGAGACTTCTGCATGATTTGGGGCTTGGGGCTGATTTTCAAGGGGTTGAGGTGAAAGACAGATGCCCATGGGCTACAGGTGCAAACTCTGCAGTTTCAGTAGGGGACCTGGTGGGAGACAATGTGAAGGAACTGGAGGCACTGTCAGCCATCCAATCTACTACCGCCTCTACTTGTTCGGGCCTCACCATTCGTACACTGGTATTCGGGCCTACGAAATGACACTGAACGTCCTGTCGCCTACATGCGCCTGAGGAAGGTGTTTCATTTGGGCGTGTAGCTGGCACAGATCGACCACGTCCTCTCGCTGCAACAGGAGCTCCACCAGCAAATCCTCGACCAGGGCCACGTCCCTTATTTGATGCTCTCCTCATTCTTTGAGGTCACCCATCGAGCAAACAGTCATATTAACTATATTAATTTCCCTGTCACATATTCAGTGCACGTGTACCTCACACCAAAAATGGGTATATGTCACCAGCTGAACGAACAGATGGATTAACTATTATATTTTTGTGTCAGGGGTACAAAAATGGTGCATTGCACCCACAAAAAAAATCACTATGTCACCCACAGGATTAACAGCGAGATTAATTATTATATTTCTGTGTCAGGGGTACAAAGATGGTGCATTTCACCCAAAAAAAATTGCTATAGGTCGCCCACAGAATTAACAGCCAGATGAATTATTATATTTCTGTGACAGGGGTGCAAAGCTGGTATATTGCACCCGCAAAAAATCATTATAAGTCACCGACAAAACAAATAGCCAGATTCCTAATACTCTCCCTCACTTTAGCTGCCTGCTTCCCATCCCTGCACTACTCAGAGGTGATGGGAGGTGCTACACGTGATCCAGCTTGTATAGAGGCTGGGTCACATGCTGCACCGGTCAATCACAGTGATGGCTTCTAAGTGCCCACAGCTTAAAAGCTTGTTGATTGGCTGCCCTGCAGCCTTTCAAAATCTTTATTAAATGCCCGAACACCGAACTCGAACCTGAACTTTTCCGGGTTTGGGTCCGGGTACCCCGAATTTTACAGTTCAGGTTTGCTCAGCACTAAACATAACCAATCAAATATTTATCCTCCATACAGACCAACATGAAACATTGAAATACGACTTTTGAGTTTATTTTAAAAAGAGCTTTAATGTTACCCTCATTTAATGTAGGCTCCACTTTGTGTGACATGATTCAGGAAATGTAGAAAGCAGCAAACATACTAATGGATGTTTATTTTTACAATAAAGATACAAAAAAATCCATTAGGGATGTAAAAAATGGTCAGATAAATCTTTCTAAGAGTACAAACAGGCCTATAGAAGCAAATATGCAATTATTTGGGAGTTGTATCAGTTTGGAATGTGTCCTTAAGAATACTTAACATCATGGCATAAATCATTCGAGGACACAAGGATTTTGAACTGGCAACAAAAAATCCAGCCATACAGGGTTTGAAGTATTACACAAATCAGACAAAGGGACAGACTGGGTGGGCCAGGGATTACTTGAAACCAGCATACACTTTCTGAAATCGTGTTAAGTACATAATAGATTTGATGACAATATTACAGTGTCAACATTTTCTTTGTATGGCTAATTGAATGTAAGGTATGCATGTAAGAATCTATCCCTAAGGCACAGTGGGAATATATGCTTTATGTAAGGGACACATAAGGACAAGTATACACTCCGAGTCTTCAGACAATTATTCAAACTTAAATACTCCCCCACATAAAACAGTCGGAGGGTTATTTTTTTTTTAACTTTGCTTTCAATGGCTAACTCAATTAAATGGAAGATTAGTCAGAGATCTAAAGGTATATTGCTCTGCATAGAACTGTCAAATATCTTGATTAGAGATGAAAGGGCCTTTCTATAGGGTCTTGGCAGGGAATGAGACGAGTGTGGAAAAACCTCCAATATGACTCATGTAGACAGAGGAGACAGAGCATCCATCTTGCTGCTGGAACTGAGTAACTTCTGAAAACAGATGTGTTTTACAACACAACCCTATATTTCTAGGAATAATAAACATCTCCATTTGCCCACAGCAGGAGATTTAAGGGCCATCACATTTATTGTAGTCCTTGCCTTACCTCAGAAGTTTTGCAATTTTGCTACTTTTTTATTGACTTGGAACGTACAGTTTTGGAATAAAAAGATTAGCCATCAAGTAAAATAACCATCAATCCACTCCACTTTTGTGGCTTTTTAAAACAATGGATAGGCATACATTTTACTTGGCTTGTGATTTATTGTGCAGCTTTTTGATTTATACATTCTGGACTTCAATGAATGTATCTATTTTAACCCTAGTTATAAGGCTTGGATAAAATCCCAAGCTTTTTGTATAGCTACTATCTCTAAGCTTTTTCAGTCCTTGACTTTGAGAGTTTGTGCCTGTTAAGCTCTGCTGTTTCACGGCTGAAAAAGTTTATAGAAAACATTCAACTTTTGTTAAATTTGGAAAAGACACCAAGCTTGTTATTACTGTATTCAGTACCATGACTTGTATCAAACCCTGAGTGGTGACAGCATGACAGATCTCTCAACTTAGCTATGAAAATGGCCAAGAAACTTTAAAATCAAGGCCTCTGCAGCAAAGAGAGCCCATTTATCAAGGGCCAAGGCATGATTTAAACATTAATCTGACACAATACATAGTAGAGTACCTAGACCTGCCAAAAGATCTGTGAAGACTGTGAGAATATAAAGGACTTATTATTAAGAAGGGAAGCCTTTTATCTTTCTTCTATAGTTTCTGATCATAGAGAGTCAAACAGTAAAATGCAATAAAAAAGGAATAAAATTAATATAACTTATTTATCTTTTTTTATATATACCTTTTTAAAAAAAAAATTCCACGGCTGACATTTTCTTTAATTCATAATATTAATTCTTCATGTTGCAAAATTTTTACATTACAGAAGTTGCCCTTCGGACACCAGATAAGGGTCATTGTATTTAATTTTACTGTAAGCTGTATGTACTGTACCTGATCTGGACCTGATATGTACATAGTTTATACAATATATAATAACTCTTTATCTGTACTACTTATTAACTAGTTATATACTTTTTTAAATCTATTTTTTATTTTATTTTTGGCTGACAGTTTGGTAAAAAAAAAAATATTTGACCCCTTACTCACCAGGTCTGACCTCAAATGGTTACTGAGCATTCATAAAACTGCAGGAGACGAAGTGAGACAGACTCCCAGTGAAGGGAGAGAGCTCACTATGTGAGCACTTCTCCCTCCTCATTCTAGCGATCAGTGGAGGTCTTGGCACTCAGACCCCTTAAATAAAAACCTTTAATATGTCTCTATAACATATCAAGTTTTGTAAAAGCTAAGTTACCCATTTTTTTCAAAAGCCATAACTTTTATTTCATTAATGTGGCTGTCTTGTTTTATGCAGGAGAAATTGTACTATTTTTTGGAATTGTTCGGTGTATACTGTAATTTATATGATTTTTTGCTGCCACTAAATAACCTTAAATCTTCTGATTATTATGGTGATGTAGATAAATAATATGTGTATTTTATATTTAAGTAGGCAATTTATTTTATTCAAAATAATTGTTTTGTGGCTTTTTGTACATTTGTTTTCATTTATTAAATTATTTATAGTTAATATTCTATAAGTCCTGTATGCTAATAAATTATGCTATGTGGCTCTGACATAGGCTGTTATTCGGTTAATGTAACTTCCTAACCAAAAGTATAGTGAGGAGTCTTAAATCTACAGTATGTTATAAAATCTGTTTTCACGTACCATATTAGTGTATTCTAAGTTAATGCAAGAGGCTACCCTGTTGAGGACTCAAATCTCTTGGACAGAGTGGAGAGCAGTTAAAACATAACTCTCACTCCCACTTTAACTAATCAAACTGACAACCCACTAGTTTGAACGTGAACTGTGTAATGATCAAATTCCCAGGTGGTGTTACTGTAGGGAAATTAAATATATCTGCTGACAGTATTCTCCCACATTACAGCTAATCAATGGGGTTGTAAGAAACTTGTCCAGGCTCCAATTGCAAGATCCTCAGCCTCAGCACGTCTGCAGCGGGAGAGGGATGCACTGCTGAACCAAAAACTCTGGTAACATTAAATAATCTATAGCAACAAGATGAAAAACTCTATTTCTTTATGCAGTATGATGGGGATGATTAGCTCAACTGCTCTATTACTCTAGTGTTTCTGACTAGAGATAGCCTTGTGTTTCTCCCGGAGGTCGTTTCGCAGCGAACTTTGCTCGTTCACAGTTCGCCGAACAGGCGAACATATGCCGATGTCTATCGGCACCATATTCTTTTACATTGTGAAGAAATTTGACCCATGACACATCCATCAGGTGGTACAGGACAGCCAATTGAGACTTTCAGCACATGGACATACTTTCTACCTTATAAAAAAAAACGACCTGGCCACCATTTTACATTCAGTCTTTTGACAGTGTAGGGAGAGGTTGCTGTGTGGAGGAGGGACAGACTGCTAGGGACACCAAACGCTAGCTAATAGGGCCACAAAAGTCCTTTTAAGGACTGGTATAGGTGTCATATCAATAGGTGTGACTTACAGAGGGGTGTGATATACTTATAATATACTTTCTAACATAGAAAGTATATTATAGAGTATTTGTATTGTGCAGCAGTTTTGTGCGTTTCTGCTGCGATACTGCAGCTATACAGAGGGGCAAACGCTCTTGGAACAAATAATTTCTAGTGGTGTGATATACCAGTTGCCACCTAAAAGAATTGATTGAGGCAGGGGTGTGATATACCAATAATATACTATCTATATAGTGCATTTGGGTAGTGCAGCATTTGTTTGCGGTTATGCTGCGTTACCGCAGCTACACAAAGTGATAAACGCTATTGGAACAAATAATTTCAACTGGTGTGATATACCAGTTGCCCCTCCAAAAAAGTGATTGAGGCAGGGGTGTGATATACCAATAATATACTTTCTATAGAGTGCATTTGGGTAGTGCAGCATTTGTTTGTGATTCAGCTGCGTTACTGCAGCTACACAGAGAGACAAACGCTATTGGAACAAATAATTTAAACTGGTGTGATATACCAGTTGCCCCCTAAAAAAAAGTGATTGAGGCAGGGGTACAATATACCAATAATATACTTTCTATAGAGTGCATTTGGGTAGTGCAGCATTTGTTTGCGGTTCTGCTCTGTTACCGCAGCTACACAGAGTGACAAACGCTATTGGAACAAATAATTTCAAATGGTGTGACATACCAGTTGCCCCCCCAAAAAGCTGATTAAAGCAGGGGTGTTATATACCAATAACATACTTTCTATATAGTGTATTTGGGTAGTGCAGCATTTGTTTGCAGTTCTGCTGCGTTACTGCAGCTACATAGACTAAAAAAAGCTATTGGAACAAATAATTTCAACTGGTGCGATATACTAGTTGCCTCCCCCAAAAAACTGATTGAGACAGGGGTGTGAGATACCTTCTTCCATAAATACTGCTCCTCTATAGGGTCTTTTGTCACAGGGTCATTTTGGAAATGACAGGCAGAGGAAGAGGCAGGCCATTCCACAGGGGTGGTAGGAGTTGGGCAGGTGCACCAGGCCAGAGCCTAAGTGGGAAATTGCAGAAGGTGCGTGTGATTATGTCAAAGGACACACCAGAGTTGGTTGTGTGGCTCACTCAACCTTCCGCTTCTGCACCCTCCTCATCCTCTCTATCTGCACCTTCTTCACTCTCTGCTGTGTGCACCCCCAAAGACGACACCACCACCACCATATTCCTTCCACTCGAGTCAGAGGTATTTTTTTCCCATCCATTCCCAGACCTTACCGATGCGCAGTATCAACGGTCGCCACACAGCTGTCTGACAACAGTACCCAGATCAGCCCAGGGTGGTCCCCGCTGTTGCTGCCTACTCCAAGATTTCTAATGTCAGTATTGTTGAAGGTGATGATAATGACGTATCGAAGGACGTCACAAGGGGGCCCACAAGAGAGGAAGAGGAGGGAGTTTAGAGGGAGAGACGGAGCAGCAGATAGGGAGGAGAAGCAGGCAGAACTTAAAGTGCGCAGGAGGCAAAAAACAGACTGCTAATGTATCTGGAACAAGCCATCGACCATACACGGTCACATTTGGTGCTCCCAGGACGCTGGCACATTGCTCCGCAGTGTGGGCTTTTTTTAACATGTCAATAGTGTCAATAGCTGACAATAGTGTTGACACTATTGCAGCCTGTGCTGTCAACGCATAAGTCGCAGTAAGCCCAACACTTACCTAGGGATAAACGCCTTAAGAAGACACCTGGCGTCACGTCACCGAGCCCAGTGGGAGCAACACCGTCAGAACCCACAAAGCCACACTCCTGGCGCTCTACGTCCTGCCTCTTCTCCTTCTGCTCTCTCCTCCCATTTGTCCTCCACTCCACCTTCCACCATGCCATTGTTGCGTTCATCTGGAAAAAGGCAGGCTTCCGTGGCCAAAAAGTTTGAGCTTAAAAAGATGATGATGCCAGATAACCCTCTTGCCCAACGACTGACAGCCGACTTGTCGGAACTGATAGCCTTCTAACTACTGCCATATAAACTGATGGACTCGGAGGCCTTTAGAAAATTTGTGGCCATTGACACACCGCAATGGAAGGTTTCCAGGAGGAAATATTTCTCCCAATAAGGCACCCCGGAGCTATATGGCTGTGAATGTATCTCTGAAACACAGTGTCGCTGCTAAGCTACATCTGACCACAGGCACGTAGTCTAGCAAACACTGGCAGGGAAGGTACATAACTTTTACTGCCCACTGGATGAACATTATGACGGCCGTCAAGCATGCAACCCGTGTGGATTTGGTGTTACCGCCACAGATTGCATGCAGGCCTGCCTCTTGTTCTCCTCCTCCTACTCCATCCTCCGTCTAATACTCCTTTTCCACTGCTACCGCCTCTTCCGCTGCGCCCCCCAAGCTCTCCAGAACCTATTAGACATGCTAGGTGAGATATTGCCATGCTGTGCTGCGGCTGTTGTGCCTGGAAGGCAAGAGCCATACCGGTCCTGCACTGCTCTCAGGTTTGCGGTCACAGGCCGATCAGAGGCTAACCCCGCTGAATTTGACAGTTGCTAAAGTGATGTGTGACAACATTACCAATCTGCTGAGCGCGCTAAAATGCTGCAAAATTAAACACGTGCAGTGCATGGCACACGTCCTGAAATTAGTCGTGAAACAATTTGTTGCCAAATACCCCGGGGTCCAGGACGTCTTGAGGTAGGCCAAGAAAATCTCTTCCCATTTTAGATCTTACACAGCCATGGCTCACCTTGCTGACGTTCACTAGTGACACCACCTTCCCATCAGACGTCTGATTTGTGACTGCCCAACGTGCTGGAACTCCACCTTGCATATGCTTGATAGACTGCTCCAACAGAAACGTGCAGTTAACAAGTACCTGTACGAACTCTGCGGCAGGACAGGTTCTGGGGAGCTTGTTTATTTTTCACCATGCCAATGGCTGCTCATGCGCGACGCATGCAGACTTTTGTGGCCATTTGATGAGATCACCAAACTGGTCAGTCGCAGCCAGGGCACCATCAGTGACATCGTACCTTACGCCTTCTTTCTGGAGCATGCATTGCATTGTGTCATTGATCAAGCCGTTGAGGAGCAGGAAAATGAGGACGTCGCAATGCTGGATGAATTCCCAGGGGGGGCTACTCCATCTGAGACAAGTCAACAGGAGTCTGAAGAGGAGTCAGTGGAGGATGGTGCCAGGCGGAGGAGGAGGAGCAAGAAGAGCATGCTTTAAACTTTTCTAAGATCCTTGGTATTGTCCGTGGTGGCGGAAGGAGACCAAGGATGACATCATCCTGGATGATGAGCAGGAGCCAGACCACTCCACCGCTTCCAGTTTAGTCCAAATGGGGGCCTTCATGCTCCAGTATTTGAAGAGGGACCCCCGCATAAAAAGCATAAAGGGCAAGGGCCAGTACTGGGTGGCTACGTACTTAGACCCCCGGTACAAACACAAAATGGCGGACAGGTTACCTGCATCACAGAGGG
Organism: Bufo gargarizans; assembly: GCF_014858855.1. NCBI lineage: Eukaryota > Metazoa > Chordata > Amphibia > Anura > Bufonidae > Bufo > Bufo gargarizans. The sequence goes on along the minus strand of NC_058081.1, from coordinate 362,799,202 downwards.
CTATCAGAATGCAGCACTTCCAGGCCTTGCTTCGAGAAATGCTGCATTCTGCTTTTGCGGGTGCTGGCAGAGGAATTTACACTCACAGAGAAACAGTTGCGGGTACCAATCCAACAGCGCATGCAAGAAGAGGGAGGTTTGAAGATGTGTTGGTCACTTCGGATATGAGATCATTCTTGCAGACAACCCATCGACAGCCGCCCTCCGGATCCAGCCTCAGGGATTGCCTAGACCGACAGGTGTCTGACTACATTGGGTTAACGGCTGATGTGGGCGCTCTGAGAAGCGAGGAACCCCTGGACTACTGGGTGTGCAGGCTTGACCTGTGGCCAGAGCTGGCACAATTTGCCATGGAACTCTTGGCTTGCCCCTCGTCCAGTGTCCTGTCTGAAAGGATGTTAACTGCAGTAGGGGGGATCGTGACCGATAAGCGCACTCACCTAGCTCACGAAAGTGTGGACTACCTCGCATTTCTAAAACTGAATGAGGCATGGATCTCAGAGGAATTCAACACCTGATGACCACGTTTAATAGAATTTACTCATGCCAGCCCACACATATCCTACAACACCAAGAACAAATAATCGTCCCTGTCTTATGTAAATAATGAGGCATAAAAGGCCTTTTCTGTCCGTTGAATGCCTAATGTTTTTGGCCTCTGAGGAATTCAACACCTGTGATGACTACATGTTTCAACTATTATCATTAAGGTTTTTTTAAGAGGGGGGATTTTGTTAGCCATGTTTTTAATACAATTTTATATTTTTTGTTCTTTTAAACATATTTATTTGACCTATATTTAATATATGTAAAATTGATATCCAATGATGGTGTAATCTACCACATACTTGTTCTTTTCTGTCCGGTGAATGAATAATTTTTGGAGCCTGTAGTCCACTTGCCTGCTGTAAAATTGATATCCAATGACCGTGTAATCTACCTCCAGCCACATACTTACTTGTTCTTTTCTGTCTGGTGAATTAATAACTTTTGAGGCCTGTAGTCCACTTGCCTGCTGTAAAATTGATATCCAATGACCATGTAATCTACCTCCAGCCACATACATACTTGTTCTTTTCTTTCTGCTGAATGCATAATTTTTGGGGCCTGTAGTCCACTAGCCTGCTGTAAAATTTATATCCAACGACCGTGTAATCTACCTCCAGTCACATACTTACTTGTTCTTTTCTGTCCGCTAAATGCATCATTTTTGAGGCCTGTAGTTCACTGGCCTGCTCTAAAATTGATATCCAATGACCGTGTAATCTACCTCCAGTCACATACTTTTTGTTATTTTCTGTACTGTGAATGCATAATTTTGGGGGCCTTTTGTCCACTGACCTGCTATGAAATTAATAAACAATGACCGTGTAATCTACCTCCAGCCACATACTTACTTGTTCTTTTCTGTAAGGTGAATGAATAATTGTTGAGGCCTCGAAGGAATTCAACACCATTGATGACCACGTGTTATCGAATTTCAACTTTTATCATTAGGGTTTTATTCAAGGGGGATTTATCCAATTTTATATTTTTAGTTCTTTTAAACATATGTATTTTGGCCTGTATTTTTATTGGCCTGCAGTAAAATTTATATCCATTGACCGTGTAATATACCTCCGGCCACATAGTCACTTGATCTTTTGTGTACGGTGAATGCCTAATATTTGCAGCCTGTAGTCCAGTGGCCTACAGTAAAATTTTTATCCATTGACCGCATAATGTACCTCGAGCCACATAATCAGAATTTCTTTTATGTCAGGTGAATTCCTAATTTTTAAGGCCTGTACTCCCATGGCCTAAAATAAAAAATTTCTGGGCTCCAACAGTTCAAATTTCTGAGAATTCCTCTTTTAGATGCATAGAAATGTCCCCTGATTAAGATACATATTTTTTGTTGGAATTTTTTTCATTGTTCCCCTTCTAGTATGTCACTGTCCATGTTGTGGGACTATTTGAGCACTTCTACTAAGTATTTAGTAGCTGCAGATATAAGCTGAAGGTTCTTTAGGTTCGCCTGCCATTAAAGTGAATGTGGCCCGCCACAAACTTGCTGTTCACAAACATTTGATCGCATTTGCGCTATCGCGTTCACGAACAGTCCCGGCAGATGTTCGTTCATCACTATTTCTGACTAATGAAGTGCCAAGTCATGGACCTATCAGGTTCTGATCCAGGGACTCGGCTCTCTATTTAAATCCCTTTCTAGCCATAAACCAGTGCTAGTGATAATCTCTGACTCACTAGCTGTATTCCTGGTTCTCTGTTGCATTGCTTGCTCCTGTGACCCCAGCTTGTCTTCTGACCACTCTCTGTCTCTCATTTGGTACTGCATATCCTGTCTGGTTCTGATTCATTTTGTATGACTATGATATTGTGTTTGTCTGTATTTCTTGTTTGTCCGTCTTTGCACTCAAATAGCATCGGTACCGTTAACCAGTTGCAGTCTAGCTATCTAGGGCTTGCACTCCAATTAGGTAGGGAAAGCGAGCTAGGTTAGGGTGCTTATTGGATTCCTTGTTCCTCTGACCCCGGATTGATGACCATCTGGTTTTGATCTTGGCTTGTCTTCTGACAACTCTCTGTCACTAGTTTGGTACTGCATAGACTGTTTCTGGCACATTTAGGTACAACTCTGGTATTGCATTTGTCTGTATTTGTTTGTTAGTCCGTTTCTGCAATTAAATAGTGTAGGTACCATTGACCAGTTGTGGTCTAGCTATCTAGGGCTTGCACTGCAAATAGGTTGTGAAAGCGGGCTGGGTTCTATCTTTAGGTCTTACTGTCGTTATTTGTCCCTACCTACAGGGATAATTGGGGACTAGGGAGGGAACACTGTGTGATTAACCTATTGTCAAGGGACCTTTCTAACAGGTAGGGATTCTCCAAGGTGGATTTAAACAATTATTTACATATCTGTTCATAACATCAATGTTGAATAATTGTCAAGTCTTTTAAAGAGTTAAGTCAATTTGAAATGCTAATTAGTACACTCAATCTTTCTATAAACCTGTGATCTTGCTTTGGATAAATTGATTGACAGTTGCCATTTTTACTTTGTCTTATTTATTATCTGCCAAGCCCCAATGACTAAGAGCTATTGACCACCTTGAAATGTGCAAGTCTTTTTTGTATAATGACACAACTACAAGAACCTTTGTTGTCATGATATGTTGAAAGAAGGTTGAAAGAATCCATTCAATCTTCTTATAAAATACATTACTGTCATTAGTAATATTTTGATGCTAATTTTATAATTGGATTACCCATTCCAAACATCCACCGTACATGTACGGTGCAAGTCGGGTCTTTAAATATGACTCCCATTCTGGAGCTGAGCAGGTACCATAATCGGCGGGTTACTGCTGTTTTAAACAGCAGACACTTTCCAACAGAGTTTTTGATTGAAGACAATTCCATTCATGGAAATTTAACCGGATGTCTGCTGTTTAAAACAACAGGCACCCTCTGAGTATGGCACCCGCTCAGCCATGATCAGTTGTGATCACAGTACCTGAGGCTTCATTTACTAGGAGCGGGCTGCTCTAGGTGACCCTGTCCTACAAACAGATTGTAGTTGCCATTTAGTTACTGTGGCAGAAGATAGCATTTTAAAAGTTCTGAGGCTTACTATAGTCAAGTTCCCATTGAGCCCTGCCCAAAGCACAGCTCTATAGAAACAACAATTTTCCCATAGACTGAAATAGTGAGCCACTTCAGTCTATGGTAGAAGCAATCTGATGATTGTATGCTCAATTCTCCTAGAGGGGATAAAGATGGTTAGTAGTTGTGGCAGAATCTGTGACTTCTTCCCCGCTCACGCTAGGTCTAAAAAAGGGGCTTGGCATGGGGGGCGATCCAGCAGGCCTGTTTCATTTATCATTTTGTACAACTAGGCATCGAAAATGGTCTAAATGTAATACAGCAAGGAAGCTGTCTTACATTTAGAATCGGTGGTGGATATGCCGAAGTTATATAAAGGTCAGCACCTCTACATAACTTCGGCGATCCACCAACAACGCAGGGGCTTATTAAGACCAGTGTCTAAAATGACGGTCTTAATAAATGTGCCCCTAAAAAACAAAATAACATAATTACAATAACAGAAAATCCTTGGTAATGCCTGTGGTGATAGAGGTACCCAGATTTTAAAAATTATTATTAAGAGTAGGCACCCAAATTCCCTTTGACATTTCTCCCTTGACACCTGCCTTGACACCTCATCCGTGTCCCCTTCCCAAAGCCAAGTCAGGGGATTATAGCCATAAAATTAGTAAGATAGAACCATTTCACAGAGACCCCTATCATAAAACCTGATTATAGTTAGGGTCCTACACAAATATTTCACAGACCAGAACTGTTAGAGGGGTCAGGAAAAGGCTAGCATCCTCTCCAGCCGAGGTCACACATCAAACCCCTATTTTGTGATATACATCAAAGCAATAGGTGGCCTAATCCATATTTGGGCCGCATGCTTTCTCCTGAGAACTGAGGACATGTATATGCTTCTACGGTATCAAAGTCAAATTGATCCCAGCTCAGTAACAGGAAATAATTAAATAACTCACGGCATCTTTCCATTACTTCCGCCATGTTTGGTATACAAGTGTGTGTGACACTAGGATGGAGTGGATGGAGGTAATACGAAAGTTGCTAGGAAGCATGCCTGAAAAAAAAAATGTAATACAAAGATTTTGGTATACAGATGTTGTAAACACTGCGTCGTAAAAGGTCATTACCATACTCACTGGCCTCCCCTTGCATCACAGGCCAGGGGTTTGTGGGAGAGCTTGCAGATCCTTTTTAACATGTGTGCAGGATACCAACTATCATTTCTTTGGGGATCACTAGCATGATGAACTGACTGATATTTCTACTTCCCCAGGCAACCAGACTTATCTGTTATGTAACATATTAAATTTCGTTCTTAACCCTTTTATTTTCCAAACTGATATTTTGGATTATATGTATATTTCTGTATATCCTATGTGGTATTTCCTATGATAAACCCATTGTTTGTATGCACTGTACTTTTTTATATTAAAACTTAATTTTAATAAGAGCCTGCTTGTGTTGTAATGATTCCATGACCTTAGAAGCTTTACCTATATTAATTTATTAACCTGTGAACGCTAGCCCACATACTGAGTTGTAGCATGTACTTAGGAATTATTTAATGCAAGAAGTCTTGTCAGCCTGATATGATGTGTAATGGCAGCTAAGATTGATTTGTTTTAGATGATAGAGAGCTGACAGAGGGAAGTCCAGCGTGACCCTGCAGACTCACATTCTGAATCTAAGGCAGTGATCCTTACAATGCCCAAACCAATGAGATTTATAAGTACAGTGTATATACTCAACACAGTGAATGCCAGTTGTGCTGGTGTCCTATGTCTGCTGTTGTCTGTAGTAGTTCCAAGCTGTTTCCTTCAGTGGTTGCCTGATCAATATCTCTCTGCAGATCCTGCCAGTTCCTTTGGTCTGGATATAGCTATGTAAAACAGCTATATCCATCTTTTTGCTTGTATACCAATGTCTGCCTATCTCCTGGACTCAGATTCTCTGCCTCCTGACCTAACCTGTGCCTGTTCACTGTGCTGACTCTTGACCTGACCTCTGGAATGTATTCAGATTTGCATTTATTCTGCATACCCAAACCTCTGCTTGTTTTCTAATTATGAATATAGCCTGATACTTTTCTGTCCCGCACCAGTGTCTCGACTCCCGTCAGCTGCAAACTACACCAAAAGTATTCCCAGAGGTAGCTGCCTGGTGGCTCCCATGCAGCAGAGACCAGATGCCTATATAGCACAAAACCTAAACAGGCCTCAATACAACAACAAATCAGGGTATGTACAGTACAGACCAAAAGTTTGGACACACCTTCTCATTCAAAGAGTTTTCTATATTTTCATGACTATGAAAATTGTAGATTCACACTGAAGGCATCAAAAGTATGAATTAACACATGTGGAATTATATACATAACAAACAAGTGTGAAACAACTGAAAATATGTCATATTCTAGGTTCTTCAAAGTAGCCACCTTTTGCTTTGATTACTGCTTTGCACACTCTTGGCATTCTCTTGATGAGCTTCAAGAGGTAGTCACCTGAAATGGTTTTCACTTCAAAGGTGTGCCCTGTCACCTGCCACTTTAATAAGTGGGATTTCTTGCCTTATAAATGGGGTTGGGATCATCAGTTGCGTTGAGGAGAAGTCAGGTGGATACACAGCTGATAGTCCTACTGAATAGACTGTTAGAATTTTTATTATGGCAAGAAAAAAACAGCTAAGTAAAGAAAAGCGAGTAGCCATCATTACTTTAAGAAATGAAGGTCAGTCAGTCAGCCGAAAAATTGGGAAAACTTTGAAAGTAAGGGCTATTTGACCATGAAGGAGAGTGATGGGGTGCTGCGCCAGATGACCTGGCCTCCACAGTCACCGGACCTGAAACCAATCGAGATGGTTTGGGGTGAGCTGGACCGCAGAGTGAAGGCAAAAGGGCCAACAAGTGCTAAGCATCTCTGGGAACTCCTTCAAGACTGTTGGAAGACCATTTTAGGTGATTACCTCTTGAAGCTCATCAAGAGAATGCCAAGAGTGTGCAAAGCAGAATTTAAAGCAAAACGTGGCTACTTTGAAGAACCTAGAATATGACATATTTTCAGTTGTTTCACACTTGTTTGTTATGTATATAATTCCACATGTGTTATTTCATAGTTATGAAAATAAAGAAAACTCTTTGAATGAGAAGGTGTGTCCAAACTTTTGGTCTGTACTGTATATTAACCAGAACATATACCTATAATGTTGCTCACTCACAAACAACAAAAACATACCCACACTATAGTCAAAAATATATCCACTTTATTGCATAAAAATTCATATACGCAATATATTACAATATAATGGTAATGATAAAAGGAAAACAACAGATAAGGGTGCCAGAATCACATGTCCTAAGCTGCTACTACTCACAAAAAGTGTCACCATGTCCAAAGAATATGCACATGTCAAGCGTCACCATGTCCAAAGAATATGCATTATAAAACATGAATATCGCAAGATGGCCTACCTGTTACTACATGCATGGGTATATCCCTCAATACAGGTGGATCTCTATATCGAGTTCACATTTAGGATGTGTATAATAACAATCCTTAATAGATATTCCCCAAAACAATAATACAGCATGAGCCCAGGAAAATACAATGGGACGGAGAAAATGGAGGAAAACAAAAGAAGAAAGGAGAAAAAAGAAGTAAAAGAAAAAAGAAGGAAAAATAAGTAAAATGAAGAAAAGAACCCCCCCCCCCCCAAAAAAAAAAAAAACACCCACAGCCTGGTCAGGACAGCCAATGCCAATGTGACAACAATGTGACACAAATGGCCAAAATGTTATATTGTGTTATATCATGTCTTGCGGTATGTATAGCATATAATATTTTGCCCATTTGTGGCACATTGTTGTCACATTGGTATTGGCTTTCCTGACCAGGCTGTGGGTGTTTTATTTTTTATTTTTTTTATTTTTTTTGGGGGGGGGGGGGGCGGTCTTTTCCTCGTTTTACTTGTTTCTTCTTTTTTTCGTTTTTATGTTTCCCTTTTTTCAGCTTTTTTATTATTTCTTATTTTGTTTTCCTCCATAACAGATCCCTATATAGTAGTTAAAGGGTGTAAACCATGGGACAGACCAGATACTACATTCTGTAATGCGCAAAAGTGGTTAGCTGACACAGTGGGTCCACACCCATTGCCCATAACAACTCCATAACAGAAAAAATATTGCTGAATACCCTAATTATTATCAATAAAAAAAACTATATATCTTCCTGCAAAAAAATTACACTGCTTGTAGACAGAAAAATAAAAAAATAAAAATTATGGTGACGCAAAGAAAAACATTTTTATTAAAGAAAAGAGAGCGAGCGAGAAAGAGAGCAAGAACTTATACACAAATGTGTGTTTGTCAGCAATATATATATATGTGTTGTCTAAGGGGTACTCTTTTTTGAGCAGTATTGTAGGCCAAGCGGTTCCCCTCAGGGTAGCTTTGAAAAATAGTCAAATTAGCTTTCCTAAACCTTAGCATTTTCTAAGCACGAGTACTGTATGCCAGGTGACACTACTCTTGGTTTGTAGGAACAGTATACAGGTATGATAATAACATATCTTAATTTGGCTGGCATGAGAAAAGATTAGCCTTCTTTTCTATTTTGGAATAAAAGCTAATTTAAAATAAAGGTAATAAAATATATTTCCCAGAAAGCCAAAGGTATGTAAATGAGCTTTCATGACAAAAAAGAAAATAGGGGCTATCCTATCTATAAGGCAGGGAGGATAATGACTGATGATCACATGACCCTGAGAGTGGGGCTTGCTCACAACCACTCTGTCAGCCTGTCAGCCAATCAAAGGACAGGATGTTGGCTGGTCTTTCAGGTTCTAGACAAGCTGGAAAAGCACAGAGGTCATTGTGAGCTCAGCCAGCAATGTGAGAGGACGTGTGTGCCTTGTGGCTGGCGGCTTGGGCAGACTCTTCTGTCTGCGTATTTTACAGTGAGGGCAACTGCTGGAAAGTGAAAAGCTGTTTGTGTAAAGTCCAGCCCAAAGACAGTTTTTTCTGGGCATGCATAGCCACCTTTTTTTTTATTTTGCAAAATCCTCAAGCTTTTATAGCTCATACGTGTTTAATAAGCATATTCCTGTAACCTCTAGCAGCATATATTTAGCTGAAAACCAGTTGCAATTTTGCTAGTATTTATGATTTTGCAGTTCACAAATTTTACTGCGTCAATTTACCAGTTTAATTCTGCATATTTTATTGTGACAATATATCAGTTTTGATTAAACCCATTTTCCTGCATCAATATACCAGTTTAATCTGACGCATTTTACAGCATCAATATACCAGTTTAATTCAGTGCATACTAGTACGTACATCATCAATATACCAGTTCAATTGAATGCATTTTACTGCGTCAATAAACCATTGTACATTGTCTATACCAGTGTACAGTGTATTAGTAGCAGGGGCGTTAAATTTTCTCTTTGTTAATTACTGAAAAAAAATGTTGCAATTTTACTACTGTTTAGAAAGCAATGTACCTAACCTGTGACTTGTTATTGTTTAAATAGGAGCTTTCACCACCCCTGGCATGCCTGTTCTAAAAGCTTCATGCATTCCCTGTGTAATAACAATTCTGGAGCATCTATTCTTATGGCTCTATGTTGTGCCATTCCTTTATTATTTCAACTGGAAGTTATGCATGAATTACTATCAGTCTGCAGTAAGGGTACAGAGAGGTGGTAACTAGTGTTGATCACGAATATTCGAATTTTGAATTTTTAGCGCGAATATAGGTACTTCGAAAATTCGCAAATATTTTGAATATAGTTATATATTTTCGAATATTCTCTATTTTTTTTTTATCAGTACACATGATTCCTTCCTGCTTCTAGCTTGTGGGTCAATAAGAAGGCTGCAATATACTTGACTTTAGGAGTAGCAGTGTTTGCGAATTTTGCTTTATATTAGTTTTTTTGAATATTGGCTATATTGCTATATATTCTTGTTTTAGAATATTATGAATATTCGAAAAAACGAAGTTATAGCAATATAGCGAATATTCGAAAAAAACAAATATAGAGCAATTTAGCTAATATAGTGCTATAATCTTTTTTTTTTATAGTTGTAATTTTTTTCCAATCTGAAATTCAGATGAGAAAAAAATTACAACTATTAGAGAAAGAAGATTATAGCACTATATTAGCTAAATTGCTCTATATTAGTTTTTTCCGAATATTCGCTATATTGCTATTAATTCTGCTTTTAGAATATTACAAATATTTGAAAAAACGAAGTTATAGCAATATAGCGAATATTCGAAAAATAAAAACGAATATAGAGCAATTTAGCTAATATAGTGCTATAATCTTTGTCAAATAGTTGTAATTTTTTTCCCATCTGAAGTTCAGATTGGAAAAAAATTACAACTATAAAAAAAGATTATAGCACTATATTAGCTAAATTGCTCTATATTCTTTTTTTTTCGAATATTCGCTATATTGCTATATATTCTAGTTATAGCAATATAGCGAATATTCGAAAAAAATCGAATATAGAGCAATTTAGCTAATATAGTGCTATAATCTTCTTTGTCTAATAGCTGTAAGTTGAAAAATTCGCAATAAAAATTTGAATCCGAAAATTCGAACTATGAAAATTAGCATATTACACAATCATTACCTTGCCGATTTTTCAAGTAAAAAAAAAAATCGCGAATTCGAATATGACCCCTGCTGCTCATCACTAGTGGTAACCAGTTTCGGGGTGTGCTGCCATTTTCAGACTGTGTAGGTACACACCCCAAATTGGTTACCACCCCTCCCCTTACTGCAGACTTCTAGCAATTCATTCATAACCTAGAAAAAATAAAGGAAGGACACAGCATAAAGTCATAAGAATAGATTCTCCACAATTATTATTACATGGGAATGGCATGTAGCCATTAAAAACAGGCATGTCAGGAGAGGTTATAGGTACTCTTTAAATAGGCCTCATAATAAGATGTCTAGTAACTGACATATTGTAAAATCAAAGTCCCGTCCCTCTTCATCCGTGAATGAGAATGTGACAAATTCTGTTTTTACTTCTCCATTATGGGGTATTGAGTGCAGATTGACAGGGGAAAAAAAGATTTTTTTAAAAAAAATTAGCACACGGCCGCAACATAACAAATTGTGAAAAAATTGAAAGGGTCTGAAGACTTTCCGAATGCAATGTGTGCCATTGTTACTCTATCAAGATTTACTATTGCCTCAGAGTGTCCTATACAAATTTTCAGACCAACTGGGCACTTTTGATTCGGGTAGAATCAAAGATCCAAATTAATTTTCTTTTAGTCATACCCGAAATGAATTTCAAGAAATTCACTCAACTCTAATGCTTTTATTTATTACATTTCTTAATAGTAGTTGAGTTTTTTATCCCTCTCATAATTTTTTTTGCACTGGTAGTGCACTGGTCTAACATTGTGGAGAGACAGTAGTCATCCTTCTGCCGAATATTGATAATGCAGCTGTCACTACGCAAGTCATATATATCAGCATCCTCTCCAAGACATTATTCATCCCATAGTCTTGGCGAATGAGAGTTAAAGTGGCCTTCTCAAAGGGCCTGAGCAAATGGCAAGTGTCACACATGAGCTCCCACTATCTAACTTCAAAGTTACACGGGGTAGTAGCCCTGTCTGTCTGCATCATCAAGAAATCGGTCACGGGTTTCCTCTGCTCATACAGTTGGTCCAACATGTGGAGCGTGAAGTTCCAACCTGTGGTAACGTTGCATATAATCCAATATAGGGGAACACTGTTCTGCCTTTGCAGCTCAAGAAGGGGGTGTTTTGCCCAGTAAGAGTGGCTGAAGTGCATGCAGTTTCCTTGACAATTGCATAGGTGTTATGCTGGATGACCATTCTGAACTATGCCTACAGTAAAGGCTGAGGACAATGTGAAGGATGAGGAGGGAAAGGAGGACACTGGCACAGAAATCCCATGATCCCACAAAGGCGGCATTGCCATGATGCCATCACCTGACCAAGTTGCTGGTGTGCCTGGGCCGAAACCACATTTACCCAGTGGGCTGTAAAAGACATATATTGTCCTTGACTATAGTTACAGCTCCACACGTCAGCGCTGGCATGATCAGTACCAGATGCCGAGAGGCTCATGGACTGGCCTACCTTCTGCTCAACATACGTGTCAAGGGCTGGTGCAGCTTTTTTAGAGAAGTAATAATGGCTTGGTACTTTCCACCTTCGGTGGGCACAAGCCATTAGCTGTCTAAAATGATCTAAGTCCACAATATGGAAAAGGTAGGGACTGTAGTACCAGCAACTTGTCAAGGTGCATACCTCTGTGATCAATTGCTGGAGAAACATGTAGGAGGAGGAGAAGAATCAGGAGCAATAGATGAAGGGAAGGAATGAAAGCTTCCTTCTACTGAGGTTGAGGAGCCCTGACTGTTGGAGAAGGTGTGCGGGCCACTGGTGGATGCAGCGGTTGCTGCATCAGGCTGTAAAACTACATTAGCACCATGTTTTTCCCAGGCTACTTTAAGGCCGTTGTGCCAACATTAGCACCCTGACCACTTCACCTTCTGCCCACATATCCTGCATATTGGCAAACTAACGTTCTCCAGCAACTTCATAGAAAAATTCCCACACTGCTGAGTATGGCATTTTACCCCCAACACTCCATGCAGTCAGCCTGCTGCTGTCTTTATAAACCCATGCACTGCTAGTTATTTCTTGACAGGTAGACTTCTGAGTAGCAGACAGTCTAACCCAAGAGTGTTAGGTTCCAGATATCTCACTGCTTCCACCCTGCTGGCTCATTGGCATGCTGTCTCATGGACCTGCAGCCACTCTCACTCCCTGATGATGATGATGTCCCCTGTTCACTCAACCTCCACATGCAATCAGCTACATCATCATCCACTACTGTCTGTTCGTCACTTATGTCACCCTCACCAGTCTCATGGCCACTTCCCTGATCGCTCGCAACACGTGCTCCCACCAACTGTGATTATTGCTAGTTGCCCATCTAAAGGAGGACGCAGTGGACCTCTCCTCGAAGTCTGTTCTGGGCTGTAGCTGCTCACTATCCTCAATACGGCTAGATTGTTGGTCAAAACATAACCATTGGATGACAGTAGCAGCTCTGGCCTGTTGTTGTGGCTGCTGCTACCACCACCCTTTCTTCTGCTGCTACTTTTGCCGGATACATCAACATTTTTGCAATCAATAATGTAACAGAATCAGTAATGTAACAGATTAAGTATGAATTGCGAAGAAAGTGTACTAGATAAATGTAATATATAAGCTTATATTTTAGACTAAAATTAGAACAAAGGATGGTAGGGCACACCAGTACTCGGTACCACACAGATAATTATATAAATGTTTTATTAGTGACATACACTGCTAAGTAGACTTACATAAAATATAAAATGTAACTCTCCTAAAATGTTAAAATAAAATACATATGTTTACTAAAAGACATTCATTACCTAAAATACCATTGAATACATTCAAATCCAATAAATAAATAAAAATAATAATAATTATTGGATGGTTGTATGGTAAAAATAATGTCCTTCCAGATGGATACTTGTCACTTAATCAATGCCCCAAAGGTGAAATTGGGGCTATACCTGTTTCTAGAGTCCTTTTGTTTGAGGGCTTTTTCAATGGTCACTGCAGCTGTAGCGACTCAGTAGTTGTTATACTTCGATACACTCTTGCTGTTCAATAGTACAAAAAAGAGCCGGAACAGTTATACTCACAATCGTGGCGTAGTATTGTCGGCTTTAGTCAGTCACAGGTGGCGTCCCACGTGTGGTAGATGCTTACTTGTACAAATTGCAGCGAAGTAAGAGTGATGCGGTTTTGGGATCCTTGATGTTATTCTTATAGCCGTGCTGTACTTGGAGATCAGTCGGTGCTGTATAGCTTCTAGCTGTAAATGCTTCACGAAGGTGGACTTTGCCACGAGGCCGACTCTCCAGACAGACAGATATACGGCTTGCCTTGACTTTTTTCAAGTTAAGAAATCAGCGATCCTTTTCTTCTTTAGCGCTTTAAAGTCCTCCGGTGTAGTGCTTTATTCCATGGGGAAGTTACCAAACATGTTTCGGAGTTAACAACGACTCCTTCATCAGTGGCTGAACTGCCCATGGGAATGACTGGCTTTTAAATACCTTGATCAGGTGTCGGTTAAATTAATTAGTTCTGGATCGGAAATGACGTACACTTGTCTTCTCAAATCAATGGTGCAGGTAAATCGCTTATATATATATTATAAAATTAGATTAAATATATAGCTACGTATATCACATTCATGCTATCAATTATATTGATGTGTATTCAAGTAATTCACTTGTATAATACGTGCATATGCGCACGCACGTGTAAATTCACCTGTATACACATACGTGCATATGCGCACGCATGTGTAAGTCACCGCAACATTTTCATAAAGTCTATTACTTCACATAGACGGTATTTTACACCATCTTTTCCACCAAAAGAGGTAATGTAGTAAGTGAATAAATAGACAATGTGAAAATATATATAATATTTATGCTATTAAGTGGAACAATTTTATATGTGTTGCGGTTTCAGTGCGTTTTTATGTTTCCTTTGACATTGTGTCCACCTCAGTCCCACATCGATAATTACATTTGGTGCTCAAATGCAAAGTCAACATACAAAATGAATTCAAGCAATACATAAAGATATATGAATATATAACAAGTTGTATTAGAATATAAAAAAATATATATAAAATTATAAAAATATGTATATATAAAATATATAAAATGCATATATTATCAGCAGCTATCACTAAAATTAGATGGAACAGATAGGTAATTCCCGTTAATTCTATTCCATATTTGCAAGCAGGGGAACTTTATAAATTTCAATGTTTGTAGATGATAATATATTTCAATGTATTTCAATGTTTGTAGATAATACTAGAGGGGGAGTTCGTCACCAGGGGAAGACCCGGAGGATCTGAATACTTACGGGTCTCTCCCTGGTCAAGAACTCCCCCCCCAAAAAAAGGGGACGGCTACAGAAATCCATATATTTCAATTTCAGCATTTAATCCTGCTGGTAATAGGGTATTCAAGTCAAAGATGAATCTTGATTCAATCCTTGACATTTTCTTAATATGATCCCCACCCCTCCAATCTGTTTCTATTTTCTCCAGAGCCGAGAAAACAAGACCCCTGGGATCCTGATTATGCACAAGTTTAAAATGGTTTGACAATGTGTGTTTTACGTACCCCTTCTTTATGTTGGAAATATGTTCCGCTATGCGGACTTTTAATTGCCTCTTTGTCCTTCCCACATATTGTCTCTTACAGGGACATTGTATGACATAGATGACACTATTGGTATTGCATGAAAGGAAATCTTTAATGGTGTGTTGATGGTTATTTGTTGTTGATTTCACTACCAATGTTTTTTTGGGGAACGTAGTATTTTTACATCCCTTACATTTTCCACATCGGAAAAAGCCTGCAGTATTGGTCCATTTCTGTATGGATGAATCAGTCTTATTTTTACTAATTTTTGGGATAGTTGGTGCTACCATAAGTGCTAAATTGGGCGCTTTGGTGAAAATGACTTGTGGGAATTCTGGAATTAATTGGCCTATTATTTTGTCCTTATTTAAGAAATGCCAATGTTTGTTAAGTATATATTTCACTTTTTTATGTTGGGTATTGAACGGGACAATTATTCTTATGTTTTCATCATTCTTTTCTTTTGTTTTTGTATTAAAGAAGGATTTTCGATCTAATTGTCTAACCTTGTTCAATGCTGTTTCCAAAATTTCTGTGGGGTATTGTTTCTCTAGAAACTGTTTTTTCATGTCACCGGCCTCTTTTTCAAAAGTTTCCAATTTTGAGCAATTTCGTCTAATTCTTCTAAATTGTCCTATAGGTACATTTAAAAGCCATTGTGGCAAATGGCAGCTATTATACAGGATATATCCATTTTTTGCTGTTGGTTTTCGAAATGTATTGCAAATTAATTTGGACTCCTCTATTTTAATTTCTAGGTCTAGAAATTCTACCATTTCTTGGCTGGTTTTTCCTGCAAACCGTAAGTTGTAATTATTTTTATTTATATCTTCTAAAAATTTGTCCAATGATTCCTGATCCCTTTTCCATATAAAGAGGACGTCATCAATATACCTCTTCCAGAGCACCAGGTCTGTCCCCAGCTTAGGGTCGATGACTTCTTGTTCCCAGTTCGCCATAAATAGATTGGCGTAGCTGGGGGCAAACCTGGTGCCCATTGCAGTACCACACACCTGCAGGTATATATCAGAATCAAACCAAAAGTAATTGTGGTCTAAAATATACTGGGTAACTATTTGCAGGTATTCAATCTGTTCTATAGGTATCTGGGTATTTTGTTGTAATTGCTGTCCCATAGCTTTTATTCCTTGTTTATGGTTTATAACCGTGTACAGGGACTGTACATCCAATGTTCCTATAATCCATCCAGAGCTATATTCCATCTTCTCAATTATATCAATTATTGAAGTGGTATCTTTTATATATGATTTAATTGTTTTGACTGCTGGTTGTAATAATCTGTCTATATAACATTGAAATACATTGAAATATATTATCATCTACAAACATTGAAATTTATAAAGTTCCCCTGCTTGCAAATATGGAATAGAATTAACGGGAATTACCTATCTGTTCCATCTAATTTTAGTGATAGCTGCTGATAATATATGCATTTTATATATTTTATATATACATATTTTTATAATTTTATATATATTTTTTTATATTCTAATACAACTTGTTATATATTCATATATCTTTATGTATTGCTTGAATTCATTTTGTATGTTGACTTTGCATTTGAGCACCAAATGTAATTATCGATGTGGGACTGAGGTGGACACAATGTCAAAGGAAACATAAAAACGCACTGAAACCGCAACACATATAAAATTGTTCCACTTAATAGCATAAATATTATATATATTTTCACATTGTCTATTTATTCACTTACTACATTACCTCTTTTGGTGGAAAAGATGGTGTAAAATACCGTCTATGTGAAGTAATAGACTTTATGAAAATGTTGCGGTGACTTACACATGCGTGCGCATATGCACGTATGTGTATACAGGTGAATTTACACGTGCGTGCGCATATGCACGTATTATACAAGTGAATTACTTGAATACACATCAATATAATTGATAGCATGAATGTGATATACGTAGCTATATATTTAATCTAATTTTATAATATATATATAAGCGATTTACCTGCACCATTGATTTGAGAAGACAAGTGTACGTCATTTCCGATCCAGAACTAATTAATTTAACCGACACCTGATCAAGGTATTTAAAAGCCAGTCATTCCCATGGGCAGTTCAGCCACTGATGAAGGAGTCGTTGTTAACTCCGAAACATGTTTGGTAACTTCCCCATGGAATAAAGCACTACACCGGAGGACTTTAAAGCGCTAAAGAAGAAAAGGATCGCTGATTTCTTAACTTGAAAAAAGTCAAGGCAAGCCGTATATCTGTCTGTCTGGAGAGTCGGCCTCGTGGCAAAGTCCACCTTCGTGAAGCATTTACAGCTAGAAGCTATACAGCACCGACTGATCTCCAAGTACAGCACGGCTATAAGAATAACATCAAGGATCCCAAAACCGCATCACTCTTACTTCGCTGCAATTTGTACAAGTAAGCATCTACCACACGTGGGACGCCACCTGTGACTGACTAAAGCCGACAATACTACGCCACGATTGTGAGTATAACTGTTCCGGCTCTTTTTTGTACTATTGAACAGCAAGAGTGTATCGAAGTATAACAACTACTGAGTCGCTACAGCTGCAGTGACCATTGAAAAAGCCCTCAAACAAAAGGACTCTAGAAACAGGTATAGCCCCAATTTCACCTTTGGGGCATTGATTAAGTGACAAGTATCCATCTGGAAGGACATTATTTTTACCATACAACCATCCAATAATTATTATTATTTTTATTTATTTATTGGATTTGAATGTATTCAATGGTATTTTAGGTAATGAATGTCTTTTAGTAAACATATGTATTTTATTTTAACATTTTAGGAGAGTTACATTTTATATTTTATGTAAGTCTACTTAGCAGTGTATGTCACTAATAAAACATTTATATAATTATCTGTGTGGTACCGAGTACTGGTGTGCCCTACCATCCTTTGTTCTAATTTTATTACTATTTTTGAGGATTGGGTGAATCCTTATTTGGTAGGTGCACCCATCTCCATTCTTGAACTTGCAGGTGAGCCCTCTCTAACTACTTGTATACTTATATTTTAGACTGCCTGTTGACAATTAGTGTTGAGCGCGAATATTCAAAAAGCTATATATTCGTTTTTCGAATATTCGTCATTTTTTTTCCATCTGAAGTCATGAGTCCTCCCTGCTTCTTGCTTGTGGGCCAATGAGCCATAACGCCCACGGCACGCGTGAGCAGGTGCCATGCTTGCTCATCGCTCCAGCACTGTACATGTACTGTGCTGGTAGCGAAGGTGTTAATGGTGCAACAGATGAAATAGGTAAACATACATATATATTAGACCGCCTATTGACAATGAGTCTGATGTACAGTCTATGTATAACATAACAGAATAATTATGAATGGCACAGCAGATTAATTAGGTAAGTGCTCCTACTGTATATATTAGACAATGAGTTTAATGCACATGGCTTATGTATAACTGAACAGATTAATTATTAAAGGTGCAGCAGATGAACTAGGTAAATGCAAAAATATTTTAGACCACCTGTTGACAATGAGTCTAACGCACAATAAGGGGGTTATTTATCAAACTGGTGTAAAGTAGAACTGGCTTAACATTCAGAATTGCACCTATTATTTTTGACAGCTCCTTTGGAAAATGAAAGGTGGAATCTGATTTGTTGCTAAGGGCAACTAAGCCAATTCTACTTTACACTAGTTTGATAAATGACCCCATAAGTCTATGTTTACCTGAAAGGATAGACCACCTGTTAAAACTGAGTCTGATGCACAGTAAATCTATGTATAATAAAGCAGATTAATTATGAATGGTGCAGCAGATGAAATAGGTAAATGCCTCTATATTTACACATTAGTATTTTGGTCCGTGATTTCCATTAGTGATTGTGAACCAAAACCAGGAGTGTAGGCTACAAAGACATAAGGCATAATGGAAAGATATGCACATGTTCTGTGTTCAGAGCCACACCTGGTTTTAGCTCAAAATCTCTGATTGTAATCACTGGCCAAAACACTGACATTTGAATGAGTCATTTGTCTATGTATAACAGAACAGATCATGTGTTAGTGGTGCAGCAGATGAATTAGGTAAATACGCTTATATATTAGACTGTCTGTTGACATAGTGTCTGATGCACACATTAATTATTAAAAACGCTGCAGATGAACTAGGTAAATGTGCCTATATATTACACCTGCTGTTAAGGCTAAGTCTGATGCACAGTAAGTCTATGTATAAGGGAACAGATTAAGAATAAGTGGTGCAGCAGATGAACAAGATGAACAGGGCAATTATACTGATCCTGCACAGTCCTTGCAGTCTCCCTATGCTCTCCCTGCAGTGTCTGAAAACTCTCCCTATGATCTCCCTACACCGTCCCTATCCAATATTCTACAATTAAAGGATTGCTAAACCACTGTACCTAGCACTTGCTACATCTCTCATATGCTCAGTTCAAAGTAAAATGTGAAGCCCGATTGGGATCAGGCTTTTAGAGGCCTGTGACATAACAGAGAATCTGCTGATTGGCTGGACAGCATTATGGGTCATATCTTGCTCCTGAGCTTCTTACTTTCACTTTGTAAAACATGTAGCCAATGCCACAATTCTAGGAAAAAAAGAATTGTTATAATGAAGCTAGATGCTATTTTTATTTGTGGTGATTCAAATTCTCCCTGAAATTTGAATCAAATTCAACTTGTTTCCCTTCGATTCGCATGATGGCCCAAACCATACCAGAATGTAGACTACTCCAAAGTGAAAGAAACAAAATATCAGTGTGAGGATGTTAGAGGAACATTGTGTGAATATTTGTAAGGATGTAAAATGAACATTTTGTGAATATAATAACTGAATATTCTGATTGCCACATCCTTACTTTACTTTCATCAAACCTTTTTACTCTTCCTTTGTCCTAATCTTTAACTATGTTTACTAATTAGGCAGGTTTCACAAATGCAGTTCTAGTGCAGTAGTTTTTATGCAGACCTTTTTAAGCCGGGAATGTTAACAAAAATAGTATATTTATCAGTCTGTAGTCGTTTTTGAATTACTGGGATTAGAGATGAGCGAATCGAAGCTGACGAAGTGGAATTCGATCCGAATTTCTGGAAAAAAATTGATTCGCAACGAATGCGAATTTCCTCGCGCTTCGTGGTAACAAATCACAATTTTCCTAAACTGGCGGCTACACGTGTGAGGACTGAGGACATGGGGCAAGAAACACTGGGAAGGCGATATCACCCAGATTGTGATGTCACAGCCCTATAAATACAGCAGCCATTTTAGATTCTGCCATATTCCAGCGTTCAGAGTGCAGGGACAGACGTGTGAAGCCGCTATGGACAGCAATTGGAAAAACCTCAATGTAGGAAAAAAAAGACTGAAAAAATGATTTATAAGTGCAGGGAAAGGATAGGGAGGAATCATTAAACAGAATCCTAGTGTAGGGAGAGATGTCAGAAGGCGCTAGAGACATTGATAGGAAAGCGATGTGCAGGGAAAGATTATTTGGGGATCCAAATAGCCATTAGACAACTTTGTCATTCCAGTTATTTATTATTGGGCTGCAAGTGCTATGTTGAAAAGCCTTTAGTGGCTTGCATCTTAGAATCTTTAGTATCTTACATCAGTACTACAAGAAAAATATGTACGCAAAGTGTATAGGGGCGTATTACAGTAAAAAAAGAAAGATGTATACGCATTGCATTGTTGCAGTTATTTCTGGTGAAAGCGTATAGGGGCATATTTCAGTACTACATGAAAAATATATACTCACTTCACTCTTTACGTTTTTTCTGGTCAAAGCGTATAGGGTCATATTTCAGTACAACAAGAAAAAAATATTCTCAGTGCATTTCTGCAGTTAATTCTGGTGAAAGCATATAGTGGCCTATTTCATTCCAACAAAAAAAATATTC
This sequence comes from Bufo gargarizans, assembly GCF_014858855.1. NCBI lineage: Eukaryota > Metazoa > Chordata > Amphibia > Anura > Bufonidae > Bufo > Bufo gargarizans. The sequence continues at coordinate 362,778,416 of NC_058081.1, read as the reverse complement.
TCAGTTCACTTCTACAGTTATTTCTGGTGAAAGCGTATAGGGGCATATTTCAGTACTACAAGAAAAATATATTCTCAGTGCATTTCTGCAGTTAATTCTAGTGAAAGCGGCCTATTTCAGTCCAACAAGAAAAATATATGCTCAGTTCCCTTCTGCAGTTATTTCTTTTGAAAGGGGAGTGTGGCAAAACCAACTTCGCCACTGGGTGCTAGAGAAGCCTGGTTGCCCGCTTGCTTCCTTTAGACTATGGCCCCAATTTGAAACACTTGATTTTCCCCTGTAAAGACTATGTGAAAGAATTTGGCTCCATGGTAATTGAACTGTATTCATGTAGTCCGAGTGCCATTCACCTAATAATTGAATGCACTTAGACCTGAGCTATCTGGGGATATGTTAAATGTCTATGTTTTATGCAATAGCTGCACAGCTAAATATTCTTTTATTGTCTTTTGCTACCATGTGGCTAATGGAGTTTTGCCTCTGCCCTTGGAAATAAATTGGATTACTTCCGAATTGTCTCCAGGACAGAAGACATTGTGTAAAACTGTGTATTCTCCTGCCTGTGATAATTACATTAACCCATTTTGTAAGGTAATTGTATCACAGGCAGAGGGGAGGATTTTGTGTGGGAGTGTCTGAGTGTATTGTACGGGGTTACTGGTTGTTTTACAAAACCCTGTGGGTGGTACTAATGTGTAAGAATGTGTATATAAGAACAATAAACACACAGCTCTGGCTGTCCACTGCTTGACCCTAAACACAGCGCTTGGTCTCATTCTTGGGCGGGATTGTATGCTGTTCCAGTCCGACTGCTAGGAGTGCAAACCTTTCATATGTTTTTTCCTATTCTGCTGTATGCAGCATTCATATGGTTTCCAGTTCGGGAGATTGGTGTCTTTAGTAGCTGCCTTTGCATCTGGAAAGGGAATATCTCTTAAATGGCTTTTACCCCCTTTTATGCACGGGGTGCCATTACAGTATTACAGTAAAAAGAGAAAAATATATATGCATTTCACTGCTGCACTTATTTGTGGAAAAAGTGGTCTATTTCAGTACAGAATAGTAAAATGTAAAATGTGTAAAGTAATTTACACTGAAGAGGACAATATACAGCTGCAGATGGATCTGGATAGATTAGAGACTTGGGCAGAGAAGTGGCAGATGAGGTTTAACACTGACAAATGTAAGTTTATGCACATGGGAAGGAATAATGCAAATCCCCGTACATACTAAATGGTAAAACACTGGGTAACACTGACATGGAAAAGGACCTAGGAATTTTAATAAACAGCAAACTAAGTAGTAAAAACCAGTGTAAGGCAGCTGCTGCCAAGGCCAATAAGATAATGGGTTGCATCAAAAGGGGCATAGATGCCCTTGATAAGAACATAGTCCTACCACTTTACAAAATCACTAGTCAGACCACACATGGACTACTGTGTACCGTTCTGGGCTCCTGTAAACAAGGCAGACATAGCAGAGCTGGAGAGGGTTCAGAGGAGGGCAACTAAAGTAATAACTGGAATGGGATAACTACAGTACCCTGAAAGATTATCAACATTAGGGTTATTCACTTTTAAAAAAAGACGACTGAGGGGAGATCTAATTAATATGTATAAATATATCAGGACTGTGACTGTGACGAGGGGACATGCTCTGCATCTGGAGGAAAGAAGGTTTGTACACAAACATAGAAAAGGATTATTTACAGTAAGAGCAGTGAGACTATGGAATTGTCTTTCTGAGGAGGTGGTGATGGTGAGTACAATAAAAGAATTCAAGAAGGGCTTGGATTAATTTTTGGAGTGTAATAATATTACAGGCTATAGCTACTAGAGAGGGGTCGTTGATCCAGGAAGTTATTCTGATTGCCTTACTGGAGTCAGGAAGGAATTTTTCCCCCCTTAAGTGAGGAAAATTGTTTTTTTTTTGCCTTCCTCTGCATCAACTTGCAGGATAACAGGCCAAACTGGATAGACAAATGTATTTTTTCGGCCTTATATACTATGTTACTATGTATATACGCACTTCACTGGTGCATTTATTTCTGCTGAAATCGTCTACAAAAAGAAAGGTATATTCTCAGTTTTTGTCGGGGGTTATATGTGTTGAAAGCATTGCTGGTTGTCAGCAGGGTGGCAGCAGTGGGAGGTCGGAAGCCAAACATGCTTGGGGTAGAGCCCCTGCTTCCCAGCAGCCTACCTACCCGGGAAGTAGTAGTGCAAGGGTTCACGGAAGTAGCGGCAGTAGCAGTCAGTCAGTGGGCGTGGTTATATGTGTTAATTAGCATTTCAGTACAAAAAGAAAAATGCATTCTCAGTTCACGTCGCCGGCGATTATATGTATTGAAAGCATTTAATGGCCTATTTCAGTAAAAAAGAAAAATACATTCTCAGTTCACGTCGGCGGTGGTTATATGCGTTGAAAGCATTTAGTGGCCTATTTCAGTACAAACAGAAAAATGCATTCTCAGTTTACATTGGTGGCGGTTATATGTGTTGAAAGCGTTTAGTGGCCTATTTCAGTACAAACAGAAAAATGCATTCTCAGTTCACCACGACGGCGGTCATATGTGTTGAAAATGTTTAGTGGCCTATTTCAGTACAAACATAAAATACATTCTGTTGGCGTTTCCATTGCACAAATTTTTTTGCTGGGGATTACCGTTGTCTGTGGACCGCATGCTCACCCGGTTATAGACACGCTACAGTGTCTGAGTTTGGAGCATTTCCACCCGTTTAGGCTACTTTTTTCAGTGAGTGTTTTGGCAGTTATATGTTTGAAAGCATGGCTGGGAGTCAGCAGGGTGGCAGCAGTGGGAGGTCGGGAGCCAAACATGCCCAAGGTAGAGCACCTGCTAAGCAGCAGCTTACCTACCCGGGAAGTAGTGGTGCAGGGGTTCTCGGAAGTAGCAGCGATATGTGGTAAAATCTCCATGATGTCTCCATGATAAATCTGCAACGTGGATAATCCTTCAGCAGAGCGAATAGATGCCGGATGACTGGGACGCTCCATGACCTTCCCAGGAGTTGCTGTCGGGAGCAGCGGTTCATTTCTAAGATGTCCATATAGTGCGGGGGGAATCCAGATGCTTTCCATCTCCGTGCTCCGTTATATGTGGTAAAATCTTTATTGAGTATTTTGGTGGTAAAAGAAATTGTAATCAGCATTCAGCGCTGCAATTATATGTGGTAAAATCTTCTGTGACTTATTTTGGTGGAAAAAAAATTGTATTCAACATGAAGCACAGCACTTATATGCGGTAAAATCTTTTGTGAATTATTTCAGTGGAAAAGCAAATTTCATTCAGTATTCAGCGCTGCAGTTATATGTGGTAAAATCTTTTGCCACTTATTTCGGTGGAAAAAAATTGTATTCAGCATTAAGAGCTGCACTTATATGTGGTAAAATCTTTTGTGAATTATTTAGGTGGAAAAACTAATTTCATTCAGCATTCAGTGCTGCAGTTATATGTGGTAAAATCTTTTGTGACTTATTTTGGTGGGAAAAAAAATTGTATTCAGCATTAAGCCCTGCACTTATATGCGGTAAACTCTTTTGTGAATTAATTTGGTACAAAAACAAATTTCCACCTCCTCCATTAACCTCCTCCTATCTTCATTCTCATCCTCAACACACACACTGATTTGACCCCCCAGCTATATATATATATATATATATATATATATATATATATAGTGCCAGTACCACCTAGGGGCGAATAATGGTAAATGTCACTGCCAGCCTGTTAAAGGGAATTACAGCCTGATACCACAATACATTTGATATGATATTTAGCAAGATTAGCAAGAGTTTAAAGTGCCCACATATAGCACATAGTGGAACACTGCATCAAGATGAATCAGGCGTGGATCAGCGAAGATTTCCAAAACACCAATGCCTAATGCATCAGACTAGATCATCCATGCTGAGACACCAACAATTTGACAAAATAGACCTATTTCTTCTGGCTACCTGTCTCAGCTACTATTCTGATGCTGTTATCCGCCTGATGCCACACATCTGATGCCAAGTGCTAATCTTTTCACCCGCCATCTTCAGCGGGTACTGGTATTGCCACCCACCTTCACAGTATGTCACATTGCCACTCTGTAGCCTCCTGATGCAGCCGACACCTCCAGACTCTGTCATTGTGCCACTCGGTGGCCTCCTCATACTGCTGCCTCCTCCAGACTCTGTAATTGTGCCACTCAGTGGCCTTGTCCTAATGCTTCTGCCGCCACCTACAGACTCTGTCACTGTGCCACTCGGTGGCCTCCTCATACTGCTTCCACCTCCAGACCCTGTCATTGGGCCACTCTGTGGTGTCCTCTTGCTGCTTTCACCTCACCACTTTGTCATAGGTCCACTCTGTGGACTTCTTATGCTGTTCCCACCCTCCCCACTTCATGACTGGGCCACTATTTTTGGTTTCGTCTGGCTGACATCAACCTTTATTTTATACTTCTTCTGATCTGTCAGAAGGAATGAAAAATGAGAAGCACAATGGATCCTGTCTGTGTAGCAGCCTTAAGGTCTGTATGGTCCCATCAGAATCGGCTTATAATTTGGTAGCCAAACACAGGAGTGGGTAGAAAACACAGAAGACATGCAAATATTCCATTCATGTCATCTCTGTTTTATATCCACTCCGTTCTTTTTTTTGCCTTTAGCAATAATGATGGATTATTGAGCAAATGCTGACCGAATAAAGGCATATGTTCCACAGACAGGATCCATTTTTTTCTCGGTAATTGTTCTGACGGATCACAGAATGGGGGAAATGAATCAGTGACATCAACACAAACTTATTGCTACAAAACTTTAAGATTCCAGTCCGTTGTTATCAGAATTTATCGCAGTGATTCCCAAGAGTGAAGTGGGCACAATTAACAGTTCAGTCAATGCGTTATATGGGTCTGCGCGTTCCCTATCCCATCAGAAGAAAACCTCTTCAAGCTCAACTCATCCAATTTCAGATATATAGTCAAAACATCGGGTCCCACTACTACTATTTTCCTCCAGATGTTCCTGTGGGATATCAGAAAATACATTGATAGTGAAGCACTGTATTCCACTACTAATACCACTCATATGGTTGTACTCACAAGCGCAATTAGTTATGCAGGCACATCACACAAAATCAGAGGCTTCGCTTTCTTTCTTTTTCTTTCTCTTCTCTTCAACAACGCTGTATAAAATATTTAAACCGCTCCAATAGTGAAGCACCGCTTTAAAAACCAGTATAAAATTGGGTGTATTATACTCACAAACATAAAACGGTAATAGTCAATGTAATAAAACAATCCAATGATCCCTGGGCAGGATCGTTGGATTGTTTTATTACATTGCCTATTACCGAGGCATAGTCAGACAGGCAAAAGGTCAGAGCAGACGGCACAGGAACAGGTCAGGCAATCTAGGTCAGCAACAGGAGATACAAAGCAAGCAGGCAGGGATCAGACAATAAGCAGAGTCCAGGAACAAAGTATAGATCAGGAGCACACAAGAGTATCAGGAACGAGCAAACTCATGGACCTTGACACTCAGGCATCTGGGAAGGGGGCTGAGCCACTTAAATTGAGATTTAATAATTGTAAGAATCCGCCGAAAACTAAGAAAGAGTGTGGAGGCAACACTAATCAAGGAGGCGAGGTCAATTATAGTGAAAACAGAAGGGAAGCTACTATCCACCAAGAAGATAAGGTCAACCTTAGTGAAAACAGAGGGGAATTGACTGGACCAAAAAATAGGGTGATAGAAGATGGCAAGGATAAAAAAATAGTGGTTTTAGACAGGCAGGGAACAGATTTGAGTCAAAATTTTTCCCATCAGAGTATACGGGGGGTACAAAGGGACCTCTCCCAAAAAAGGGTAACAAAGGAGATCATGAGAACGTCGCAAAAAAGAGGTTATATCGAGGACAAAGAGGTAGGGGACATAAAGCAAACTCCGGTAGAAAAGAGAAGCAAGGGGAATCAATAGGAATCTTCAACTTGAGCAAGTATCCCCTCTCCAAAGAGGAAAAATTAGTTTTACAAAAAGGGCTGAAGTTTGCTCCAAGCAATGGAATCAATTTTAGTTTTGATGGAATCAAAAGTTTAGTCTGTTTTTAGACATGTTAGGAAACTAAATTTGGCAAAATATCATCTAAGTATGCAACAACCACTGCTGACTAACACGATAGTAACAACAGGAGTCATCCACACCGACCTCCGAAATAAATCAAAATTATGTCCTAAAAATAAGAATAATGAATGTATTGATGCCTTCAAACGAAGTTTATTGAATGAATTAGAGAAAATAGAGAGTAAACCAACAAAACACAATAAGTCAAGTGAAGAAAAAGAGGCACTAAAAAGGTTGGAAAAGAATGAAAAAATAGTCATAAAACCGGCAGATAAGGGGGGGGGGTTGTTTTAATGGATGTAGAGCAGTACACTACAGAAATGGAGAGACTCCTTTCCGATAGGGATACTTACTCATTGTTGATCGAATATAAAAAACATCTAGAAGTGGCGTTTTGAATAAGAATGAATATGACTACCTTTCTTTGAAAAATCCAGTTACCCCTGTCATATATTTTTTGCCCAAGATGCATAAAGATCCTATACATCCTCCTGGGAGACCTATTGTGTCAGGGATTAATTTCCTGACCAGTAGAGTCTCCGAATATATCGATCATTTTCTGCAGAAGTATGTGACGGTGGCCCCCTCTTATTTGAAGAATTCCTCTAGTGTGATTGATCTCACAGAGGAGATTGGAGAAATCCAGGGAACTATGTGGCTAGCAACAGTCGATGTATCTTCCCTTTACACCTGTATACCAAAAGATTTGAGATTAAAAGGGGTCAAAGAAGCATTAGATAGTGACCCTCTAATGGGGATAGACCCAAAATTTTTCATTCTGGACTGCGTGGTTTTCTGTCTCACCCACAATTATTTTCTGTACAGTGACTCTTTTTATCTGCAGCACTCAGGCGTGGCAATGGGGGCGAAATTTGCCCCCAGCCTTGCTAACCTTTTTATGACCATGTGGGAGAGAGAGAGAATTGACACAGTCCTGAATAAGAATCTAGAAGAAGGCCAACTATTAGTTTGGCGAAGATATATCGACAATTGCCTTCTCATCTGGCTTGGTGAGAGGGAGGGTCTAGAAACCTGTGAACAATGTGAACCAGTTTAATCTAAAGTTCACTAGCCACATTAGTTCTATTTCTGTGGATTTCCTTGATCTAGTCATTTTTGTGGAAGATAGCAGGCTGAAAACCAAGACCTTTTTCCAAACTGTAGATGTGAATACTTATATCGTACTTAATAGCTGCCATCATCCTTCTTGGCTTAAAAATATACCAAAAGGTCAGTTTCAGCGCATTTCTAAAGAATTGCACCAAAACAGAACATTATATGGAACAGGGTCAGATGATTAAAGAGAGATTTTTAGAAAAAGGGTATGAGGAAGAATTTTTGGACCATTGCAGAAAAGAGATGAAAAATGTGATGGTAATAAGCCCCCAGTAAATAAAAAGAAAGATCAGCAAAAAAAAATGATTTTAGGTTTAGTTTCTTGACCCAGTAAAATACCAAAGTGGGTCACATCAAAAATATTATCAATAAAAATTGGCATATATTAAAGAATGATCCTGTCCTTAGTAAGGAGATCCCAGACAAACCCCCTGTAGACTTTAAGAGAGCCAGCAATTTGACCAATAGATTAGTCCACAGTGCCAGCTTTGCCACTAATAAAAAACGCATAGTCACTAATAAGGGCAAATTCACATGGTGCAGTATCTGCATACCCTGCAGAAACCGCATTCAAAAGGATCGAGTTATGTTTGTGGATACCATACAATCCAATAAAAGAAATGGAGACATTTTTAAAATAAGAGGCAACATTTCCTGTAACAATGTGGGTGTTATCTATCTATTGGAGTGCCCTTGTGGCCTCCAATATGTGGGTAGAACCACACGCAGCCTTAAGACCCGAGTTCAGGAGCATATTTGCAATATAAAAAAGGGAGTTGAGACGCATAGCGTCTCTTTACATTTTAAAATCCATCACCCAAAAAATCCTAGGGGTTTGCGTTTTACTGGGATCGAGATAGTCCATACCCCCGTACGTGAAGGAGATTTTGTTGCGATTTTAAATAGGAGGGAGGTAGAGTGGATGTATCTGTTAAACACGATTCAACCTCAGGGGTTGAATATAGAATGTGATGTCAATGCCTGTATAGTTTAGGTATAAAGGTAGGAGTTAGTATTTGAATAAATAGGAGGAGCTATAGGCCCTTTAATTGATATACTATGTATCTCCGCTATGAACATGAGTGGTTGGAACCTTATGGTTTCTGTTTCCCCCCCTTTTTTTAATGAAATATAACGAAACGTTCTAAATAGGTTCAGAGGTCATTGTGACGTATACTAGAAGGGAGGTATCCTTGTGAATTTAAATTCAGTGGTTTACAATTAGTAATTAACGCCCCAGGCGAAGCATTATGGCGAAACCCGGGTCGGGCAACTTAGACTGTTCTTAATACGATTTTATCTTTGTATTTTTGTAAGTACAATAAACCATTTCTATCTACAACCATTTGTACGTACTTCACCATTCCTGCGCCTTCCTTCCTCTCTGAGCTCTATGGAAGTGTGAGACGGGTGACATCTCAAAGCGACTCTCTGCTGGTGGGATCGTGGTTCTGATAAGGATCTCCTGAATCGACGGCTCCTGTTTCTTGCCTGCTTTACAAATAGAGCTCCTTGGTTAAAGACACACCGGTCTCTTTCTATGCGCATTACGAGCAAGTTTTGTGAGTATATGGCATGCACCTGATGCGATAGGTGTTTAGAACATACTACACCATAGTGCGTTTTTTTTGTTACTGCATTTAGGTTTCCATGCACCTGTCGAGAATTTATTATTGAATGTGGTCCATCTAACTGAAGGTTTTGCCGAATGTAAGAAAAGAAAAAAAGAACATTTAAAGAATCTTCTCTTGCAGCGCAATCCTTTTTCTCATCACTTAAATACCCGCAGGGGAGCCAGGATTGGTCAGCGAGGTCACCTGACTTAACCCACACAGCCCAGGTAGTGATGTGCTCCGCCCTTAGAACAGTGTAGCACGAAATTTGCCAAACTTATGCTGTGTCTAAGGCTGATTGAAAGCTGTGGAGCGGAATCCTTAAAAGCAATACCACCTACAGAAACAGAGCCCAGGACCGCAGCGGTAAAACGGGAAGCACCGATCACAGGTCACCGCTGAGCGTGGCGCCCGGGACCGCACCTGCTCAACTTTCGCACCTAAGAAAAAAAAGCAAAGTGTACATGAGATTTGTCATCTCGCTACAGTAGGAGGGTACACTCAAGCAAAACTGACTTCAAATATTCCTCTCATGATACATTCTCCCAAAGGGTTTTCCTTAGGTCAGGACTTATATTATATCAGTAGGGATCCAACTTCTGGCACCCTTGCCAACCCGTTGATTAAAGTGACTCAGTGCCATTCATTGTGTAGTGGATGTGTATGGTACTGCAGCTCTATGCATCTCAGATCTGTTCATGTGAACAGACTAAGTTGCAATATCAGGCACAACCACTTCAAAATGTATGGTACTGTGCCTGGTAAACAATATAGGAGACGGGGTGCTAACTTAAAAGTGGGGGGTGCTAATAGTTGGACCACCATTGATCTGATATTGAAGGGCTATCCTATATGGGCATGTTGTACATAGAATCGCTGTCAGAGGCCAGTAATAAGCTGTAGTAGTGACATGCGGTATATGACATTTCAGTTGAAATTATAGTTTCTAGGCTCTGTAGCCAAGTAAACAAAGCCCGATGAGAATAACTGAGCTTCAGTGCTGGAAATGATAAACAATTGTTGTGCATGCCTTCTTTTTTATTTTATCAGATTTGTTGGCTTTAGACAATTTTTTAAATAAAAACTTTAAACATACTGCACATCCAGCAGGGAGCCCCAAGTGGTCACACCCCAACATCATTAAGAGCAGCTACAGCAAAATCACCTGCAGCAATTCCAACTTCACCATCTCTCATTTGCTGAGATCTTCACTTCAAAGTTAGTGCTTAGCTTTTCACAAAGGAACCGAAAAGCTGAGGAGAGGTGTAAATCACTGAAAATTGGATGCCAGTCGCAATCCCAAGCAAAGCATGGGACAAAAAGATTGCATGACTGACCAGACCAGACAGCATTTAACTCTTTTTTTAATGAGTTAAAGGGTTATGCCATTATTGAAGTAAAATATTTTTTTATTATACTTATTTGTATAGCGCTACTATATTCCACAGTGCTTTACAGACATTAGTAACACAGTAACATAACATAGTTTATAAGGCCGAAAAAATACATCTATCCATACAGTTCAGCCTGTTATCTTGCAAGTTGATCCAGAAGAAGGCAAAAAAAAAAAAAATGTGAGGTAGAAGCCAATTTTCCCCACTTAAGTAGAATTTTTTTTTACATGGGACTGTATGTTGAATGTGTCTGGGGAAGGAGTGATATTATTTACATGGGACTGAATATTGAGGGGGGTGATGTTATTTACATGGGACTGTACATTGAAGGTGGATAGGTAGGGGGTGATGTTATTTATGTGAGACTGTATATTGGAAGGGGCAGGAGTGTCACTCCACTAGTGACAGTGACCCAATCTGAGTGTGTACCATTAATAATTACCCTCTGTTTTCTATCACTGAGCCAGTTACTTACCCATATACAGACATTTTCTCACAGACCAAGCATTCTCATTTTATATAATAACTTTTTATGCAGTAAGTGTCAAATGGTTTGAAAAAGTCCAGATATACTGTACGACATCCATTGATTCGCTGCTGTCAAGTCTAGAACTTACCTCCTCATAGAAACTGAATAAATTTGTTTGACATGACCGATCCCTCATGAAGCCATGTTGATATGGCGTTATTTGCTTATTTTCATTGAGGTACTTCAAGATAGCATCTCTTAGAAAACCTTCAAACAGTTTACCCACGACTGATGTTAAACTTACCGGCCTATAGTTTCTAGGCTCTGTTTTTGGACCCTTTTTGAATATTTGCACTATATTTGCTATGCGCCAATCCTGTGGAACACTCCCTGTCAGTATAGAGTCCTTAAATATCAGAAATAAGGGTCTGGCTATGGCATCTGGTCCTGGCGATTTGTCTATCTTTTTAAGATGCCGCTATACTTCTTACTGGGTTAGACGGGGAACTTTTATTTTCCTTAGTGAACACAGTGGAGAAAAAAAATATTTAATAGCTTTGCTTTCTCCTCATTAGCATCAAGCTGTCCCCAATGGGGCTCACAATCTATGTTCCCTAAGGCCCCTTACGGACGAGCGTGTCCGGATTAGGTCCGGATGCATTGCATCTGTGATCAGTGAAAATCGTGCGAGTAGGTACACAATTACAGTCAGTTTGTCTCCGATTGCATTTCGATGTTCAGTTTTTATTGCACGGGTGCAATGCGTTTTGCACGTGCGTCATAAAAAACTGACCCGGACTTCTTCACTAGAGTTGAGCGAACCCGAACTTTAGGTTTTTCAGCACCCGAACCCGAACATTTACGTAAAAGTTTGTGTTCGGTGTTCGGTGTTCCTACTATTGGCATGGCTGTGATTGGCCAACTGCAGCATGTGACCCAGCCTCTATTTAAGCTGGAGTCACTTAGCGCCGCCCGTCACTCTGCTCGGAGTAGTGTAGGGAGAGGCTGCAGCTGCTGTGAGGGAAAGATCAGGGAGCGATCTTATCAAGAACTGGTTTAAGTGTTTTGTGGGTGCAGTGTACAATTTTTTTAAGCCTGCCCTGAGTCAACTACTGCTGAAAACGAACTTTCTTTTCTTCATTTCATCAATATCAATACCTGATCGGCAGCCATTTTATGCAACGATAGTGCACCAGCATAGGCTATCTGCAAGTCCTACTGGGGTGAAAAAACCCTCTAATATACTGCACATCTGGGATTAGACAAGCATAAGTCACTGTCACATTTAGGACAGAAATACAGCTTTTTTCTTACTGGGGTGAAAAAATCCTCTGATATACTGCACATCTTTGATTACACGTGCATAAGTCACTGTCACATTTAGGACAGAAATACAGCTTTTTTCTTACTGGGGTGAAAAAATCCTCTGATATACTGCACATCTGTAATTACATGTGCATAAGTCACTGTCACATTTAGGACAGAAATGCAGCTTTTTTGTTAGGGTGAAAAAATCCTCTAATATACTGCACATCTGGGATTAAACAAGCATAAGTGACTGTCAAATTTAGGCCATAAATACGGCTTTTTGGTTACTGGGGTGAAAAAAGCCTCTAATATATTGCACATCTGGGATTGCACATGCATAAGTGACTGTCACATTTAGGACAGAAATACAGCTTTTTAGTTAGGGTGAAAAAAACCTATAATATACTGAACATCTGGAAGTACACGTGCATAAGTGACTGTCACATTTAGGCCATAAATACGGCTTTGGCATACTGGGGTGAAAAAAGCCTCTCATATACTGCACATCTGTGATTACACGGGCATAAGTCACTGTCACATTTAGGACAGAAATACAGCTTTTTGGTTAGGGTGAAAAAGCCCTCTAATATACTGCAAATCTGTGATTAGACGTGCATAAGTCACTGTCTCATTTAGTACAGAAATACAGCTTTTTGGTTAGGGTGAAAAAACCCTCTAATATACTGCACATCTGGGATAAGACGTGCATATTTAGGCCACAAATACCGCTGTCATATAGAGTTAAAAAAAATAAAAATTACTGCAATACCCTACATCAGGGTTTATATTGGTGGTTAATTATTTTTAACATACTGAACCACTTTTTACTTTGCTTTGTGAACGCTAACTATGAGGCAAACATCTAATAAGGGATGCGGTCATTGTCGCGGTGGTGGCGTTGGTGGAGGCTCTGGTGCAGGGAGAGGATGTGGCCCAGTAGCCGCCAGAATCTACAGCGATATTTGGTCGGGCCTAATGCCGTTCTAAGGATGGTAAGGCTGAGCAAGTACAGGCGCTAGTCAATTGGGTGTCCGACAGTGGATCCAGCACGTTCACATTATCTCCCACCCAGTCTTCTGCAGAAAGCGCACAGGTAGCGCCTGAAACCCATGCCCATCAGTCACGTCACCCCCATGCATATCGGGGAACCTGTCTGAGCCTCAGATCATGCAGCAGTCTATTATGCTGTTTGAAGACTCTGCTGGCAGAGTTTTCTAAGGGCATCCACCTAGCCCTTCCCCAGGGGTGGAAGACATAGAATGCACTGACGCACAACTACTTATGTTTCCTGATGAGGACATCGGAATACCACCTCAGCACGTCTCTGATGATGACGAAACACAGGTGCCAACTGCTGCGTCTTTCTGCAGTGTGCAGACCGAAAAGGAGGTCAGGGAGGAAGACTGGGTGGAATACGATGCAGGGGATGATGAGGTCCGAGACCCCACATGGAATGAAGGTCGTGCCACTGACTTTCAGAGTTCAGAGGAAGAGGCAGTGGTGAGACCGAGCCAACAGCGTAGCAAAAGCGGGAGCAGGGTGCAAAAGCAGAGCAGCCGTCGTCAAAACAGTTTGCCTGCTACTGGCCACTGTCACCAGGCACTGAGCACACCAAAGGCAGCTTCAAGGAGTTCCCTGGCATGGCACTTCTTCACACAATGTGCTGACGACAAGACGCGAGTGGTTTGCACGCTGTGCCATCAGAGCCTGAAGCGAGGCATTAACGTTCTGAACCTTAGCACAACCTGCATGACCAGGCATCTACATGTGTAGTGTCCCACTAGGTAAAGGTGGGCACTGCACAGGTTAATGTGTTTCATTGCATTAAATGTCATGTGTTTGTTTTCCCTGTATTAGCTGGGTGTCAGGCCTGTCAGGGTGTAAGTTAGCCTCCCAGACGTTAATGGGAGCTAGAGAGCCCTAGATACATATAGGAAGGCCCAGACAGGAGAGAGTTAGTTCATTCCAGGGGACTAGAGGAGTCACTTCGTCCATCTGAAGCTCCTGAGGCTAGGATTAGCTCAGTAGAGACACCCCAGTTGCAGGACCCAACCTCCTGGGAGAAACCCACAGTCAATCAACAGCCAAGTGAGGAAACTCCAGGGTAAGCTAAGTAACCCTGATGGGCAGATGCACATAGAAAGTGCAGCAAGAATCTGATACCTGAGGAAGATATAATTACCAAGGATTTAAGCCACCCTTTAGGCATCCGGGCCTTGGGGGATAAAGCCAGAGCAGGAGTTCTAGAAAGGACAGTGTACATTGATTCTGAGGAGAGGTACAACCTGCTGCTGAGTGCTTGTGAATTTACCCTCTGCGTATCTTGCATAACCCATACCTGCCGTTTTGTGAATAAACCTACTTGTGGAACTGTGATTGAAAGACTGTGTGACCACCTGCTGTACAAAGTTGAACTGTTCAGTAAAAGTAACGTTTGGTTCACCATTTTACCTGTGTACCTACATCATTCAACTATCAACCGGCGTGCCACCGTCCAAAGGCACTGGCGTCACGTATCCAACAGGGACCTTGCCCCAGGCACTCAAAATACCTGTAACATCCAGGGCACCTCATCCACCATCAGGCCTGGTCCTTACATACAGAGTGTGCCCCAGAGGAACCGTGTCTACCTCTCCTTCACTGCCACGCGCCTGCCCAGGGTTCTCCAATACAGTGAGTAACCCTTGATTGCCCATAACCGTGACCTCACTTCGCTATACCCTGCAGGTCTGGTGTGTTGCATAAATTGGCGTCACGAACAGGATACGAATATTCCTGCGCCATTGCGGATTAAAAAACTGTGTGCTGTAAATTGTCTTAAAGTGACAAGCCCCAATTGTTTTATTAAAAATTGCTGGGCCAAAGTAAACTGTATTAATTGCGGTGTGAAGATTGTGCTATCTGGACTGTTTTCTGCTTATTTAAGTCACCGCTTGCTGTCAGTGAATAGACAGCCATATTGCCCACTTAACCTGATCGGATTACAAGTGCGCCTCGTGGAGCTGTTTGGCGCGAAAAAGAGGACTTTGGCGCGAAAAAGAATCAGGCGGAGCCATCGCCCAGCCAACGAGGAAGAAGAACGCCGCCTACCTGAGTCCCGGAGCTACGAGAGGCCGCGCCCGCCTGCTGACGCGGTACGCAGGACGTCCGACACCCGTAGCTGCGCATCTCGCAAGACTTGGAGCGAGCACCACCGGAGTAAGTACCGACTTCAAAAACTTTTGCCGGCTTCTCCGCTTACCTTACCGGGAGCTTCCCGACCCCTGCCAGGGCACCGGAGGGACCCCCGCTAGTCACCAACGACTTGTCTGAAAAAAAAAAAGTTTAAGTTACTGCCATTGCCGCTCCGGTCCGCTCCGCTACATTTAAAGGGCCATACCCACCTAGCAACGCCATGTCCGCAGTCGAGGAAATCGCACAGGCAGCCCCAGTCGTGCCTGCTGAAGTACCCGCAGCCGACTCTGGGGCCCCTGCCGCCGCGGCACCGCCAAGCCTGATGCCGCTAACCATGCCGTACTATTTCGGGGCCCCCTGGTTCCCACGTTATTCAGGGGAAGCCCACAAGTTAAAAGACTTTAGGGAACAGATACTGGCTTTGTTCCGCTTTATCCCATCAATGCTGAGCAGCAAATGGAGATCCTCTTAGCTCAGTTAGAAGGGGCCGCCCGCAGGGAAGATGTTGTGGCCCCGTTGTGAGAAGAGTAGCCTGGAACAGATCTTTGAACGCTTGGGCACCACATTTGAAGCCAGAACGGTGTCAGAAGTTAAAATGCGTTTCTTCAGCAGAAAGCAGCAGCCTGGAGAGTCGCTCCGTGATTTTGCCCTGTCCTTACAGGAGACGCTGAGAGCTGTAGTCCAAGTGGATCCTAAAGAAGCTGAGGACCAGGACCGGACTCTTAGAGAGCAATTCATTGCAGGCATAAGTACTGAACATTTAAAGGGCCAGCTACGGATGTTGTCAGCTCAACACCCTCACTGTACATTCTTGGATTTTAAAGAATTGGCCATCAGCATACTAGGCCAGAACCCTGCTCCAGGGCCAGCAACCTTCCCTGAACCCCAGGCTTGTCAGCCAAAGACTGTTAATGTGGGGTCTGCAGGAGTCGGTCAAGCCACCCAAGCTCCAGTCACGGATGTAGTGGCAGCACTAATGGAGCAAGTGAACTATCTTACTCTAAGTCTAGAGAAGGTGTGCAAAAAGATAGAGGAGTGGGAGAGACCATTGTTACTAGAAGATGAAGGTCCTTTTCCTCCCAGGCTCCCACCTGCATATGGAGATGTATATCCAAAAGAGCCTGATGGGCGACCGAAGTACCGGCCTAGAAGTAGAAAACAGCCTGTCTGCCATCACTGCAAGAAATATGGACATACTGAATCAATGTGCAGGCAGTTAAACGAGTAACCCCTGAGGCAGAGGACCGCCACTCGGGAGTTAGAACAGTAGGTCCAAAGGATCCAAACTGGATGCCTAAGTATGTAGGATGCCGTCCGAAAATTAATATATGTATCAACGGGATGCCCTTTGAAGCCCTGTTGGACACTGGGTCACAGGTCGCCACCATTCAACGGCCTGCCTTCGACAAGTTCTGGGATCCAAGTTTCCTCACCCAGCCACCAGAGTCCTGGTTAGATATCATCGCTAGCAACGGTAAGCCAGTGAAAGTGCATGGGTATTGGGAACCTACTCTTCAGGTGGGAGAAGCCACCCTGCCACAGCAAGGCGTGATTGTGGTACAAGCCGGAGGTAAAGGAGGACACCCTGTGATCTTAGGGACTAATGTTCTTAAAAATTGTTACTCCGAAGTGCTTGAAGCATTGAATCAAACCATATCATCCGCCTCACCTGCTTCCAGAAGAGTTATTCAGAAAACTATTAGTGTGCTGTGCGCTCAACAAAGGTTCGCCAACAAGAAAGGAGAAATTTGCACTGTCCGGATCCGGGATAACCGGCCGGTGATTTTGCCTCCAAATTCCCAGATCATCCTGTGGTGCCGTGCTGTATTAGGGATCCAGGGCCAGGACTATCAAGCCCTAGTGGAACCTATTCCTATCAAGGATCATCCTTTCGTACGGACAGCCAAGAGCATGGTGACCGTGTCTCAAGGTAAAGTGCCTGTTCGTTTAATCAACTTTGGTGATCATCCCGTTACTCTCTTTAAACACTGCCCCGTTGCTCATCTTTTCCAGGTGTCTTTCCAGGATGTGATCCGCCTGCCTGCCGCAGAGGCGTTCCAGACCGCGCAGAACAGCAGCACCCCTACGGCATCCTGGTGGGAAGAACTACATGTGGGGGACGAATCCACCCCAAAGGAGCAAATAGAGGGAGTCCTGAAGCTGGTGAAGGAGCACCACCAGGCTTTCAGCAAACACTCCACAGACTATGGAGAGGTCAGTGTGATCAAACACACCATACCCACTGGCTCTCACCCTCCTATTAAGGAGAGGCACAGACCCATACCACCTACTACCTATCAGTCTGTGAAAGAGATGATACAAGAGATGAAAGACTGTAATATAATCCGGGACAGCCATAGTCCCTGGGCTGCACCCCTAGTACTTGTTCGAAAAAAAGATGGCAGCATAAGGTTCTGCGTGGATTACAGGAAAATGAATCAAATCACCCACAAAGATGCATATCCATTGCCACGCATTGAGGAGTCCTTGACTGCCCTGGGGTCATCAGCCTATTTCTCCACCTTGGACTTAACCAGTGGGTACTGGCAGGTACCCATGGCCCCAGAAGATCGAGAAAAGACCGCTTTCACTACACCTATGGGCCTGTTTGAATTCAATTATATGCCATTTGGACTGTGTAATGCTCCAGGAACGTTCCAGAGGCTGATGGAACGTTGTTTAGGCCATAGGAATTTTGAGACGGTGCTATTATACCTGGATGACGTCATTATATACTCCAAGACGTATGAGGACCATCTAAAGCACCTGGGTGAGGTGTTTCAAGTTCTTACTAAATATGGCCTCAAAATCAAGCCATCCAAGTGCCACCTGCTGAAACCAGCCGTCAAATATCTCAGGCACATTGTCAGTGCCGAAGGAGTACAGCCTGATCCTGATAAACTTGTTGCTGTCCGTAACTGGCCTACTCCTACGACCGTGAAAGAGGTGAGAAGCTTTCTCAGTTTTGCAGGGTATTATAGTCGATTCATCCCGCATTTCGCACAAATTGCAGATCCCATCCAGGAACTCTTGAGGGGGCATTCAAAGAAGAGCCCAAAGACTCCTATTCCTGTTGAGTGGAATGAAGAGCGGGAAATTGCCTTCCAACTCCTAAAGAAGAAGTTGACTGAACCCCCTGTTCTGGGTTACCCAGATTATCAGAAGCCATTCCACCTCTACACAGATGCCAGTAAAAGAGGCCTGTGGGTCGTGTTGGCTCAAGTGCAAGATAACAAAGAAAGGGTAATTGCCTACGCCAGCAGATCCCTGAGGGGAGCTGAGAAGAACGACCAGAATTACAGTTCTTTCAAGCTGGAGTTTCTTGGCTTAGTGTGGGCTGTGACCAAAAAGTTCAAGGACTATCTCGCTGCCACACCGTTTGTTGCTTTCACAGATAATAATCCCCTGGCGCATCTGAATACAGCCAAATTAGGGGCACTGGAGCAAAGATGGGCCTCCCGTCTGGCCAACTACGATTTTACTGTGAAGTACCGGGCAGGCCGCTCCAATGATAACGCTGATGCTCTGTCATGACTCCCCACTACAGAAGCCCCAGATGAACTGAGAGATGCCTGGGAAGAGGTGGAGATGCCAGCATTTTATAATAAATTTACCCAGCAGGATAATATACGTACTGGAGATTCCCCTGCTGCGGAACCTTCCTCATCAGATGGTCCTGAGTCCAGAGGCGATCAAGAAAGATGGATTAAGCTCCAGTCCGAAAGTAGAGTCCTCGGTGAACTGCTTGACTTCCTTACCAGTGGAAAAGTCCCTGAGAGGATCCGCAGGAAGAGTGCAGACCAAGAGCTAGTGAGACTGTGGAGACATCGCCATCAACTATTCCTTCAAAAGGGCCTGTTGCTCAGAAGGAGTCTGGATCCAGTGTCCTATGATAGAGTGTATAAAATCCTCCTGCCACGTCGGGATGCCAGCCTGGTGCTGGATATGTACCACAATCAGTCCGGACACTTTGGTGTGCAAAAGACTGAGGCCACCATTCGCAGAAGATTCTATTGGATCGGGATGAGGGAAGATATCGAGAAATGGTGCCGAGAATGCACTGCCTGTGCTGTGGGGCGGACTGAACGCCATGACCAGAGGACGCCTCTCCATCCCATCGTAAGTAAGGCTCCTTTAGAACTTGTTGCCATTGATCATGTAAAGTTAGAGCCGAGTCGCTCAGGGTATACATATGCCATGACTATAATTGATCACTTCACTAAGTTTGTCGTAGCAGTGCCTGTGAAAGACCTGACAGCCAAGACCACAGCGGAGGCGTTCTGGAAGCATTTCCTGCTGCCCTACGGCTGCCCAGAAAGGATCCTCACCGATCAAGGGTCTGCGTTCGAGTCACAGCTGTTCCATGAGATGTGCCTGCTACACAACTGCCAGAAGGTCCGGACCACCGCTTATCATCCGCAAGGTAACGGACTCTGTGAGAAAATGAATAAGACTCTCATTGAAATGCTGAGAGCAGTACCCCCTGAGACGAGGGGAGATTGGCCTACTCTGTTGCCGCAGCTTATGTACACTTACAACAACACCATCCATTGTTCCACTGGTTACACCCCGTTCTATTTGATGTTCGGCCGACAAGGGAGATTGCCTGCGGACCACTCCCTAGGGGTACAGGTGCCGGGTGAGATCAACCCACTGCCCAAGACTGATTGGGTAGTGGAGCACCAAAGGCGTCTTCTTAATGCTAAGGAGATTGTCCAGGAACGGGTGGAGATTGTTCAAGAAAAGCAACAGAAGGACTATGACCAGACTGCCCATGCGGGACCCCTGGCTCTGGGAGACAAAGTTTGGTTGAAAAACAACCACCGGACCAGCAAGTTGGACAGCAAATGGGAAAGGATTCCCTACCTTATTACTGCCATACCCAATGCTGCGGCCCACATTTACCAGGTCTCCAGGGAAGGAAAAGGTCCCCAAGTTGTTCACAGGAACCGCCTCAAGCCCTGTATAGAAGGAGAACCAGCGGCAGAGGAGATGGAGCCTGAGCCTACTGAGGAAGAGTTGCCGGCTCCACCTATGGACCCTATGCAGGCTGTGGAGAACTTAATCCATGATAAAGAGCCGCTCCACTGGGCCCTCACGCCTTGGTTGAATTTATTGGTTCCTGCTCCTGTTCCTGTTAGCCCTCAGCCTCCTGAAGAAGCTCCAGAGGCGATGGGCTCCTCTGACATTCCTGAATCCGGGCAGGAAGAATCCCTGCCAGTAAGGAGGTCTACCCGTTCTACCAGGGGGCATCGACCTGTGAGGTTTGTGGACTACATTATGGGCCCAGGTAGCCCCTCACGGGAAACCCCTGTTTAACCATTGCAAGCCTGGGTACGGACTCATGTTGTTCTTTGAGCCTCCAAGGACTTATGTTTATTTAATTTTATATGGACTATCCTGGTTTATTGATACGCTGTGCCAGGTCAGCGCCCCTGTTCCCTCACATTATCCTGAGAGAAGAGAACGACGCCCCTTGTCATCACTCCTTTCAGTATATTTATCAACTGTTATATTGTTAATGTGGGGAATACTGTATATGCATGTTCTCATCTGTCTTTCAGGTTGCCGCTTCCAGATGGGCGGACCCACCATGTTGCGCCGAGGACGGGCAACGTTATAGCGTTGGGGTATGTAGTGTCCCACTAGGTAAAGGTGGGCACTGCACAGGTTAATGTGTTTCATTGCATTAAATGTCATGTGTTTGTTTTCCCTGTATTAGCTGGGTGTCAGGCCTGTCAGGGTGTAAGTTAGCCTCCCAGACGTTAGAGGGAGCTAGAGAGCCCTAGATACATATAGGAAGGCCCAGACAGGAGAGAGTTAGTTCATTCCAGGGGACTAGAGGAGTCACTTCGTCCACCTGAAGCTCCTGAGGCTAGGATTAGCTCAGTAGAGACACCCCAGTTGCAGGACCCAACCTCCTGGGAGAAACCCACAGTCAATCAACAGCCAAGTGAGGAAACTCCAGGGTAAGCTAAGTAACCCTGATGGGCAGATGCAAATAGAAAGTGCAGCAAGAATCTGATACCTGAGGAAGATATAATTACCAAGGATTTAAGCCACCCTTTAGGCATCCGGGCCTTGGGGGATAAAGCCAGAGCAGGAGTTCTAGAAAGGACAGTGTACATTGATTCTGAGGAGAGGTACAACCTGCTGCTGAGTGCTTGTGAATTTACCCTCTGCGTATCTTGCATAACCCATACCTGCCGTTTTGTGAATAAGCCTACTTGTGGAACTGTGATTGAAAGACTGTGTGACCACCTGCTGTACAAAGTTGAACTGTTCAGTAAAAGTAACGTTTGGTTCACCATTTTACCTGTGTACCTACATTATTCAACTATCAACCGGCATGCCACCGTCCAAAGGCACTGGCGTCATGAATCCAACAGGGACCTTGCCCCAGGCACTCAAAATACCTGTAACATCCAGGGCACCTCATCCACCATCAGGCCTGGTCCCTACATACAGAGTGTGCCCCAGAGGAACCGTGTCTACCTCTCCTTCACTGCCACGCGCCTGCCCAGGGTTCTCCAATACAGTGAGTAACCCTCGATTGCCCATAACCGTGTCCTCACTTTGCTATACCCTGCAGGTCTGGCGTGTTGCACATGCGAGACACAGGCTGCAGTGGAGTAAGCACCCTCAAAACCAAGAAAGGGCTCAGGCCCCTCCTGCTCCCTCTTCTGCTGCTGCCTCAGCCTCTTCATCCGCCTCTGGAGGAACGTTGGCACCTGCCGCCCAGCAAACAGAGGATCTCCACCATGTCACATGGAAGCGTTCAGCTCTCCATCTTACAAACCTTTGATAGAAAGCGTAAATTCCCATCTAGCCACCCTCGATCCCTGGCCCTGAATGCCAGCATTTCTAAACTACTGGCCTTTGAAATGCTGTCATTCAGGCTGGTGGAGACAGACAGCTTCAAACAGCTCATGTCACTTGCTGTTCAACAGTACGTCGTTCCCACTACTTCTCCAAGAGAGCTGTGCCCTCGGTGCACAACCAAGTATCGGATGAAATCAAGTGTGCAATGCGCAACGCCATTGCCAATCACCCTCTAGTAGTGATGAGCGGCATATGCAATATTTGTTTTCGCAATACTTTATGAATTTTTCAAATAATATTCGCAATAAATTCGCAAATTCTAGAATCCGTGATCTCCAGTTATTATTTTTGTGATTGCGCAAACCGGCACTAATGATGCCCTTTTTTTTGTGCAATACATGCAACTTCACATTTTATCAGGTCTGAGTAGATATTACTGATTGGTGCACTAAATATTGTTGTGACATCACAGCACTATGTCTGTAGCATGTACGTATGGACAGCAGAGAAACAGTAATTCCTATCACACTACCTAACACCCTGCACTTAAACCTCAGCTACACTATATCACAATCTAACCTACACTGACTAGCTCCCACTAACTATCTGTATTACCCTAAATATATATGAGCTAATTAACTATCTAATGTAATTGGATAAGGGCTCATTCACACGAACGTGTGCTGCATGTTGCCGTATTGCAGACCACATTTGTGGATCCGCAATACACGGGAACCGTTCCGTGTGAATTCAGCATCACGGATGCGGACCGATTCACTTTAATAGAGATTCAGAATGGTGCAGAACGGAAGCACAGAACGAAACACTATGGAAGCACTGCGGAGTGCTTTCTGGGGTTCCGTTCCGTGCCTCCACACCGCAAAAAGATAAACTTTGCTCTATCTTTTTGCGGAACAGATGGATCGCGGACCCATTCAAGTGAATGGGTCTGCGACCTCCATGCGACTTCCCCATTGACGTTTCCAGTGCATTGCAGATCGCAATTTGCGGTCCACAGCACAGGCTTCACACGGTCATGTGAACGAGCCCTAAGGAATAGGATCCAGATGAAAGCACAGAGCACAGAAATGTCACTGCTCTCTCTCTCAGAACTGCAAAAAAACTGCAGAAAATGGCTGCTGGGGAGGTTCTTATATAGTAAGGGGTAGGCAACTTTCCTATTGGTTGCTAGGGATGTTGCTAAGCTCTGAAAAAGATATTGCAGCCTTCTCATTGGTCCACAAGGAAGCAGTAGCAGTGATGAAAAAAATAAAAATGTAATATTCGTGATTACGAATATATAGCACTGTATTCTAGATTTCCGAGAATTCTCAAAGTGACGATATTCTTGATAAAAATTTGCGATTAGAAGATTTGCGCTCAACACTACGCTCTATCTGTATTGGGCAACAATTTCTTTGTGAGTCACATTCCTTGCTCTTCACTCATAAGTACACCAGCCTAGAATACACAATTATGCCACAGCCAAATCTCTTTTCCTGAATGGAGCAACTCTGTTCACAATTCCTAATGCTGGGTTACTACAAGTTGGCAACTATGTACACTATGTAATGCCTATGACATGGTCTGGAAAAATAGCACATGGCACATGGTTCTTTCACTGACATTGTTTATACCCTTGTATCAAATGACTACACTCTTAGGCCATGCCCTAGACACAGCACAATCAGTTTTGTCCAAGGTGTTTCTTCACTTACACAGATTAGTTACTAGGAATACAGTAATCTCAGGACCCAAGCAGATATCCAACTTGATTTGTAAATTGAGAAATACCTGATTTTATTTAACTCATTATGAAGTTTAGGTTTTAAATGATTAGTATCATGTCAAATTGCTTTGTTTGTAAGTTCTGAGAAAAATCTGTGGATCATGAATGTGGATTTTAATGAACTTTCAGCTAAATTCTAGTTTTAGACCCATAGGTGTATACATGTCTAATGAAATCCCAGCACAATGTTCACAACTATTTTGCTACAAGCAAAATTTTCACATTAACCTTCTGTGTTGCACAAGACACATGCGTCATTTTAATTTATGACAATATGAATTATTGGGCCTCAAAATGAAAGGGAGCAAGTACTAATAAAGTTATGCTTATGTTAAATGATATCTTTGCTTCCTGTAAAGAGGGTTAAAAAGTATGGCTGTAGCAGATATTTGTATGACCTCGGACGAAGAGGCACAGCTGCTTAGTTTGAACACATTTGATGTGGGGTCCCCACTGAGATTGCAGTGAATGGGTTTCCACCAGCAGCTGCTTTACTTGAGGCAAAGTAATACATTGGGAATATGTGAATAAAAATATACATGAAAAGAAGAAAAGAGGAACTATGGCACAAGTGAACATGGTCTAGAAGTTGCGCTAATTTACAACTACGGTACATAGGCACAAAACACTGAAGTGTGAACCCTTTGGAATTCACTGAATTTCTGAATTGATTAAGAAGAAAATGTGGTCTGATTGTTATCTAAAAAAAATGCGAACTTGTCAAAAAAATGTGCTTGTCAAGTTTTCAAGTTTGCTTCAGACATGTCCAGTAAAATTGAGCACACCGCCATTTTACTGTACATGTTGGTGGGAAAAACCATGGGGGAGGAAATAGAAAAATGTTCACATGTACCTGAGGGGGGGGGGGGGTTCCCTGATTGGCTCACAGGCTGACAGACAGACTGGATGAGCCAATTAGTGGACCAAACAGTGGGGCAGCAGGCTGGGAGGTACCCTAGCAGATTAACTAGAACTTCATTCTGTCTTCAGCCGCTGTAGGATGGTGGATGGGTGTAGCAGTCTCTGGCAGAAAACAATCTTAGGGACAGTGCACAGTCACAATTAAGCTTCTATTCTAGTGTCATGGAGAATGAAGGGAAAGAGAGAGAGAGAGAAAGAAAGGAAAGAAAGAAAGAAAAGAAAGAAAGAAAGAAAGAAAGAAAGAACAATTATTTACAATAAGGAAGGGCAGGGAAAGCTTTCAGGGGGTGAGGCTTGACTGGACGTGCTTGGTACAGGCAGTGCCTTCTAGCTGCAGATACTGCCTTATAATACAACTGCAGCTGCTGCAGAACTTCAAAAGCAACCACCTGCAATATTTTTTTTTTCTCATTTGAACAAAAAGACAGTAGTGTTTTTTAATTTAAGCCTGAACTTTCTATAGGCTTATTGCCAGCTGATTCCCAACACAATTAGCATTATGCTGCAGTGCTGAATGCTGAGCAATTAGAGTACTTGTACATGTTGCATTATAGCAGAAGCCTTTTATGCCAATAATACCATCTGGTGCTGTTGATCAATTTTTTTAGTTTTTTTTTCAGCGCATCATGTCTGTATTATTTTTAAACAGGTTGCATATAAGCAAAAGCCATAACGCCAGTTTTCTCCAATAAAAATGAACAAATTGCACCATACAGAGAAATTAAACCAACGTTCCTGCACAGTTCAAGCGTTGGTGTGGGAGGTGTATATTAATCACAGTACAAGTGTACAATACTTGTTTTACAATATAGAGGGTGCTGAGTGAAAACACCTGAAATAGTAGTCTGAAATCTATGACACGGTATGTCCAGACAGTGCAAGAACTGGTATGGGGGAATAATCTCATAGTTGGTTGACTACTTGTGTTTTACACTACAGAAAGCTTTTATCTGAATCTGTGTATTTAAACACACATAGGACATTAGGCCCAAATATGTTACTGGTGCCCATACTTAATTATTCAAAAATTAAATTTTCAATAGCAGTGTCTTCAGTGTGTTTGTAGAAAGGGAAGAATATGTAATTGCATCTCTCTGTCTTTAAGTTGCAGAAAACACATTTGTAAACTGTTACATACTTTGTGTGACTGTGTACAATAAGCCAAATATCTGGAATACGGAAGGGTTCCAAATGAAAGACCCTTGGGCAGGCCTTTTCCTCCCAGAGCCAGAATTAGGGTAGTAGCAGCACCAACTACCTGGCAAAAAGTAGCAGTAATAGTAGTAGTAATAGTAGTAGGTAGTAGTAGTAGTAATAGTAGTAGTAATAGTAGTAGTAATAGTAGTAGTAGTAGTAGTAGTAGTAGTAGTAGTAGTAGTAGTAGCAGTAGGCCACAGTTCTCCCTGGCTTCGGAAAGGTACAACATTATCATTGAGGAGAAGAGGGTGAGATTATGGATTGGATGGTTTACTCCTCCTCTTAGTCATAGCACGATGACGCAGAGGTGACTTCTGACACCATGCCTTGGATCCAGGAGTCACAGCATTGCTCCTGTTACTCCTCCTTACTAGTGATGAGCGGCAGGGGCAATATTCAATTTTGAGTTATTTTGTAAATATTTGGTAGAATATTCGTCATATATTGGCGTGGGTCACTATATATAGCTCCATTTTTCAAGCTGCTAGAAGTTTCCTGAGACTGGAGAAAATGGTTGGCACGGCAGAACATTACAATAGCTTTATATGTAGATAGAGTGCTCCAATATATTCGCGATTGCGAAATCGGCACTAATGATGTGAATAAAAAAAATCTAGAATATTCTAAATTACCAATATTTATCACTATATTCTAAATATTTGCGAATTCTCGAAGTGCTGATATTCACTATTAATATTCGCTATTCGAATATTCGCACCCAACACTACTCCTTACATCCCCAGGAAACCTTTCAGTGGAGTTCTGTCTCAACTGCCTCCACCTAGTGGGGCACCTTCTTTAAGAGAGGCAACAAAACCCCACCACAAACCCTGTTGATGACTTGTTTGAGAGCAGTCAGCGTTTGGACTGCTCTGAGGAGGAGGTTCAGGGAGAGGAGAAGGACCTTATGTATAGCGCTGTTGATGGCAAGGCAATAGTAGTGGCTCACATAGGCACGGTGGTGGCAGCAGGGGCAGTAGGAGCGACAGTGGTGCTATGGGCAGACATAAAGCTGGGAGTTAGGAGGGGGTCAAGGAGCCCACCATGAGATATTACAATCTGATCAAAGTGGCTGGGAGCGTGAAGACTATGATTATTATTGTGTTTTGGACAGAAACTGGGAGCCAGATCAGGGTGCTAAGGACAAGGTAGCATCAGTGGAGAAGCATAGTGACAGCAGCATCAATGAAGAGCAAAGGTGACATATGACCAGGACTGCCAAGACACTCCCTGCCACAGATACAGTGGGGACAGCAGGCCTAAAACGTGCCAGGACTAAAGTAAGCTTGATGGCAGTTAGCTCTGTGTGGAGTGTGTGAACATCTGCCATCTGGCAGGTTTTTTCCATGCTGCCAGAAGAGAAAAGCAAGCCCTATGAAAAATCTGCAAGAGTAAAATAAGCCATGTGCAGTCAAACACACACATAGGCACCACAGATCTATTGAACCACATGAAATGGCATTACCCCATCCCGTAGGCCTTCTCCAGGTCCTCATCCACAGGCTGTGCGGTGTCTTTCACATCGTCTTCATCACTTTCTGCTTCTCCAGATCAGACTTCACCTCCTCAGCTCCATCATCAGCCATTGATAATGTAATGCATGGCCAGGAAACAACTTTACATGCCCAGCAATCCAATGGTGTGCAAGCTTAGTTCCCACCTGCCCAAATTACTGTCAGTGTTGTTGCTGCCGTACCATTTAGTAGACCCTGCTGACTTTAGAAAAGGCTATCCCTGCCTTGTACTCTCACATGGTGGAAAACTTAGGTCGCTCCTTGTAGTTGTCGCTCTGCGGCAATGTGCACTCCATGGTTGACATGTCTTTCTTCTTTTGTGGCAGCGAGGCAGCACCCTATGAATAAGGCCAGATCCTTTTGACCACTCCACGATTGAGTCAGCCTGGCTCCCATCTCTCCTACTCCCCCTCCTTCCTATCACATATGTCAAGTGTTGCCATGCATTGTTGGAGCTGATCAGCCTGGGAGAGTGTAGTCACACAGTAGAGTAGTTGGTAAACTGCTTCAAGCAGCAAACATCCCACTGACTGCTACCCCACCAACTCCAACTGGGCAAGGTGGTCAGCGACAATGGCCACAACATTGAAGCCGTCCTGAACCTTGGGGAAATAACACATGCCACCTGCATAGCACACATCATTAACCTATTCATGCCACACTTTTTTTAAAAGTACAATGGCTTGCACAAGGTGCTGGCAATGTCCAAGAGAATTTCCTCACATTTCAGTCATTCTTAACTGGCAAGGAACGCTCTCCTGTACTTGCAACACCAGAATGGTCTGCCATTACACCACTAAATCTATGATGTTCCAACTTGCTGGAATTCAGCATTGCACATGCTAGTGCATTTGTATGAGCAGTGGAAAGCATGTGTTTTTTCAAGGTTAGGTAATGGCAGCTCATCGAAGACGCTTGTCAGATGTTGAATCCCTACGAAGAGGCCACAAAATATGTCATTAGGGATAACTCTGGCATAAATGATCTCATCCTCCTCATATTTATCTTAGAACAAATGCTCATGCTCATGCAGCAAGGGACAATGGCAGAAGAACAACAGCTATGACATATTTTTGTATGCCCTGTAGCTGTTAGGAAAAAATAAGGAGAAACTCCCATGGAAGAGGAAGGAGGATGAGGAGCTGCCAATGGAGGAGGAGGAAGTTGATGATGATAATGATGGTGACACTGGCCATGATACCCTATTGTCTCAGTGGGGTCCTAGTGCACGCTGGCCAGAATGGCAAGCTGTATGAATTCTTGCTTATGCACGTATCATTCACATCAAGCAGTCTGACAATTACTAAATATCCATCCATTTAGACCCTCACTATCATAGGAAAATGAGAGAATGTTTTGCTCCCTCTAAAAGGAAGGCCAAAATACGTTTTTACCAGGAAACACTGTGTAAACAGCTTGCCATAGCTTTCAGCAGGTGGACGCCTGTTGCCAGTGTGTCTGAAAGGGAGGCCCCTCTTAGTCACCAGTTTCCCGGCTGTTCTCTCCACTGCCACAATCAGCAGAAGTGACAGCAGTAGCCAGTCTCCTCAACATGATAGAACAGTTTTTTTATGTGGTACACCAGGCTGAGAAAAATCTGCCTCAAAGTCTAGGTTCACTCCTACCTAGAATCTGGCCTGTCTCTGGCACATACCCTGTTCTCTGACCCCATGGATGTCTGTGCGAGCAGACAAAAACGGTGGCCTAAACTAGCACAGTATTCTCTCTGTCAGAGGCATACATAGAAATCACTGGGCCTTATAAGAAGAATCTAAATTGGGCCCTCATGCCCCATATATAGCTCATCCCAATACCAATTCCGGGCCCCTCCCTTTGCTCCATCAACTGTACTTGTTGATGTGTGTTATATTATGTGTCACCAGGGCTGGACTGGGATTACAAAACACCACTGGCACACAAAAGAGGTGTAATAGATGCCGTGTGTACAGGTATATAGTATATATATCTGTACACACTGCATCTATTATACATTGTACATCACAGATCAGTACACTGCTGTATATACTAAATATATATACACACACCGCATATATATAATAAACACATATACATATATTAAATGCAGTAGGTATGGATATATAATGTATATGAGTGTACGAGGTGTAATTTATACCTCGTACCTCACATATCAGTACACTGCTGTATATACTATATACAGGTCCTTCTAAAAAAATTAGCATATTGTGATAAAGTTCATTATTTTCCGTAATGTACTGATAAACATTAGACTTTCATATATTTTAGATTCATTACACACAACTGAAGTAGTTCAAGCCTTTTATTGTTTTAATATTGATGATTTTGGCATACAGCTCATGAAAACCCAAAATTCCTATCTAAAAAAATTAGCATATTTCATCCGACCAATAAAAGAAAAGTGTTTTTAAGGGCTCTTTCACACCTGCGTTATGGTCTTCCGGCATAGAGTTCCATCGTCGGGGCTCTATGCCGGAAGAATCCTGATCAGGATTATCCTAATGCATTCTGAATGGAGTGAAATCCGTTCAGGATGCATCAGGATGTCTTCAGTTCCGGAACGGAATTTTTTTTGGCCGGAGAAAATAGCGCAGCATGCTGCGCTTTTTTCTCCGGCCAAAAAAACTGAAGACTTGCCGCAAGGCCGGATCCGGAATGAATGCCCATTAAAAAGCCATTGATCCGGATCCGGCCTTAAGCTAAACGTAGTTTCGGCGCATTGCCGGATACAACGTTTAGCTTTTTTAGAGTGGTTACCATGGCAAAGTGTAGCGGGGAGCGGGGGAGCAGCATACTTACCATCCGTGCGGCTCCCGGGGCGCTCCAGAGTGACGTCAGGGCGCCCCAGGCGCATGGATGACGTGATCGCATGGCACGTCATCCATGCGCATGGGGCGCTCTGACGTTATTCTGGAGCGCCCCGGGAGCCGCACGGATGGTAAGTATACCGCTCCCCCGCTCCCCGCTCCTACTATGGCAACCAGGACTTTGATAGCGTCCTGGGTGCCATAGTAACACTGAACGCATTTTGAAGACAGATCCGTCTTCAAATGCTTTCAGTACACTTGCGTTTTTCCGGATCCGGTGTGTAATTCCGGCAAGTGGAGTACACGCCGGATCCGGACAACGCAAGTGTGAAAGAGGCCTAATACAAAAAAAAGTCAACCTTCAAATAATTATGTTTTATTATGTAAAATTATGTAATTCAGTTATGCACTCAATACTTGGTCGGGAATCCTTTTGCAGAAATGACTGCTTCAATGCGACATGGCATGGAGGCAATCAGCCTGCGGCACTGCTGAGGTGTTATGGAGGCCCAGGATGCTTCGATAGCGGCCTTAAGCTCATTCAGAGTGTTGGGTCTTGCGTCTCTCAACTTTCTCTTCCCAATATCCCACAGATTCTCTATGGGGTTCAGGTCAGGAGAGTTGGCAGGCCAATTGAGCACAGTAATACCATGGTCAGTAAACCATTTACCAGTGGTTTTGGCACTGTGAGCAGGTGCCAGGTCGTGCTGAAAAATGAAATCTTCATCTCCATAAAGCTTTTCAGCAGATGAAAGTATGAAGTGCTCCAAAATCTCCTGATAGCTAGCTGCATTGACCCTGCCCTTGATAAAACACAGTGGACCAAAACCAGCAGCTGACATGGCACCCCAGACCATCACTGACTGTGGGTACTTGACACTGGACTTCAGGCATTTTGGCATTTCCCTCTCCCCAGTCTTCCTCCAGACTCTGGCACCTTGATTTCAGAATGACATGCAAAATTTGCTTTCATCCGAAAAAAGTACTTTGGACCACTGAGCAACAGTCCAGTGCTGCTTCTCTGTAGCCCAGGTCAGGCGCTTCTGCCGCTGTTTCTGGTTCAAAAGTGGCTTGACCTGGGGAATGCGGCACCTGTAGCCCATTTCCTGCACACGCCTGTACACTGTGGCTCTGGATGTTTCTACTCCAGACTCAGTCCACTGCTTTCGCAGGTCCCCCAAGGTCTGGAATCGGTCCTTCTCCACAATCTTCCTCAGGGTCCGGTCACCTCTTCTCGTTGTGCAGCGTTTTCTGCCACACTTTTTCCTTCCCACAGACTTCCCACTGAGGTGCCTCGATACAGCACTCTGGGAACATACTATTCGTTCAGAAATTTCTTTCTGTGTCTTACCCTCTTGCTTGAGGGTGTCAATGATGGCCTTCTGGACAGCAGTCAGGTCGGCAGTCTTACCCATGATTGCGGTTTGGAGTAATGAACCAGGCTGGGAGTTTTTAAAAGCCTCAGGAAACTTTTGCAGGTGTTTAGAGTTAATTAGTTGATTCAGATGATTAGGTTAATAGCTTGTTTAGAGAACCTTTTCATGATATGCAATTTTTTTTAGATAGGAATTTTGGGTTTTCATGAGCTGTATGCCAAAATCATCAATATTAAAACAATAAAATGCTTGAACTACTTCAGTTGTGTGTAATGAATCTAAAATATATGACAGTCTAATGTTTATCAGTACATTACAGAAAATAATGAACTTTATCACAATATGCTATTTTTTTTAGAAGGACCTGTATCTGTACATATTGCATCTATAATACTATGTCTCATATGCAGTGTGTGTGTGTGTGTATATATATATATATATATATATATATATACTGTATATATATATATATATATATATATATATATATACAGTACAGACCAAAAGTTTGGACACACCTCATTCAAAGAGTTTTCTTTATTTTCATGACTATAAAAATTGTAGATTCACACTGAAGGCATCAAAACTATGAATTAACACATGTGGAATTATATACACAACAAAAAAGTGTGAAACAACTGAAAATATGTAATATTCTAGGTTCTTCTGGGAGAACTCTGGGAACTCATTCAAGACTGTTGGAAGACCATTTCAGGTGACTACCTCTTGAAGCTCAGCAAAAGAATGCCAAGAGTGTGCAAAGCAGTAATCAAAGCAAAAGGTGGCTACTTTGAAGAACCTAGAATATGACATATTTTCAGTTGTTTCACACTTTTTTGTTATGTATATAATTCCACATGTGTTAATTCATATTTTTGATGCCTTCAGTGTGAATCTACAATTTTCATAGTCATGAAAATAAAGAAAACTCTTTGAATGAGAAGGTGTGTCCAAACTTTTGGTCTGTACTGTATATGTCTTAATTGTCGTTCAGCGGTGAAGTCACATTATACTACAGCCATTTGCGTGGTGTGTAAAAAGTAATATACGTACATCGCATTCGCCATTCTGCAGTGAATTGTGATTGTTATATTTCTTTTTTGGGGTGTAGAAATAGGAAAAAAAAGGGAAAGATGTCATAATTGGTGTTTAGCGGTGAAGTTACATTGCACTACAGCCATTTACGTGGTGTTTAAAAAAATGAAATATATAAGTTTCCTTTTAGCAGTTCTGCAGCGAATTGTGATTGTTATACCGGTATTTCTTTTTTTGGGGTGTAGAAATAGGAAAAAAAAATAATGTTTTAACTGCCGTTCTGTGGTGAAGTTATATTGTACTACAGCCATTTATCAGGTGTATTAAAGGGAAGTAAACCTATTCCTATTATCTGTTCCTGGGTAAATTGTGATTGTTATTTTTTTTGGGGGGGGGGGGAGTTTATTAATAAAAAAAACTAAACGGGTGAAAATTCTCCAAACCCAGACACTGTAGCGTGTCTATAAACGGGGTAGCAATTCCTCTGCATGCAGTTCGCAGACAACGGCAATCCCCATCAAAAAATGAGTACAATGGAGGATGCCGGGGCGGACCGCATGCACCACTAGAACATCTTACACAAAAGGATACATTGTGCAGATGAAAAATATACATACAAAAATCACTGCCAAAAATGCACCAACATGATACGCAACTGACAATATTAGCTAATTCCTCAGGCCGATGTTAAAAGCTGAGAACTTTGCCAATATCTTCCAGTCAGGAACATATCCGAGCCCCTCATGCACCACGTCACGGTGTCTCAGCATGCATGGGGTCCTACCACTCAACTGCCCGTGGTGTGTGAACAGGGTCTGAATCAGTGCTAGAAACCAACTCACAGCCAGACTCTCCCATGCCTCCATAG
Organism: Bufo gargarizans; assembly: GCF_014858855.1. NCBI lineage: Eukaryota > Metazoa > Chordata > Amphibia > Anura > Bufonidae > Bufo > Bufo gargarizans. The sequence goes on along the minus strand of NC_058081.1, from coordinate 362,744,887 downwards.
CAGTATCACCAATGCACTGTGAGGTAGGATAAAGCTGTGAGCCGCACCCACAAGGTGGGAGTTTATTTATCAGAAAAAAATATACATGTCTTAATTGCCGTTCAGCAAAGGAACATTGTACTACAGCCATTTACGTGGTGTATTAACAGGAAATATACGTATGTCCCATTAGCCTTTCTGCGGTGAATTGTGATTGTTATATTTCTTTGTTTGGGGTGTAGTAATGGAAAAAAGAATACGTCTTAATTGTCGTTCTGTGGTGAATTGTGATAATTTTTTTGGGGGGGGAATGTATTAATCAGAAAAAATATATAATTCTTAATTGCCATTCAGCGGTGAATTGTGATTGTTATTTTTCTTTTGGGGGGTGTTCATTAATCTGAAAAAATATATATGTTTTAATTGCCGTTCAGAGGTGAAGTAACATTGTACTACAGCCATTTTTTTTTTGGGGTGTATAAAAAGGAAATTCCATTGTTATATTTCTTTTTTTGGGGTATAGAAATAGGAAAATGAATACGTTTTAATTGCTGTTCTGCGGTGAAGTTACATTGTACTACAGCTATTTATGGGGTGTATTAAAGGGAAATAAACCTACTTCCTATTATCTGTTCTGCAGTGAATTGTGATTGCTATTTTTATTTTTTCGGGGGGGGGGTTATTATTCAGAAAACATATATATTTCTTAATTGCCGTTCAGCAGTGAAGTTACATTGTACTATAGCCTTTTTTGGGGGGTTATTATTTTAATTGTTTTAAATTCTTTGATTTTACAGTATGTCAGGCAGACAGGTGACAGGGCCTTAACAGGGAAGGGGTAGTGACCAAAATGTTTCTGTCACAGGCAGCAGAAGGGGGGGGGGGTGGCAGCAGGAGTCACAGTGAGAGGCCTGAGCTCCTAATGTCATCTAGCGGTCGTGTCTTGACCATCAACTCAGTGGTGCTTGAATGTTTGACTCAGTCTTCAACTTCTTAGCAAGTGACACCCCCAGCCAAGATTCAGTGGGTTCCTCTGATATGACGCTTAGTTGTTGTTGTTGTAGTTGGCATGGCCCGGGAGCAGGAAATGTGCCCCCAACTATCCTCAACATGCCTCTTTTATTTTCTGTTCCCTCAGCGCAAGAGGTATTATATGCCATAGGCTCGGCTCCACTTTTCAGCGAGCACGAGCTACTAGAGGAGAGTCAAGAGCTACTTCCCAGCCAAGATCTGGAGGAGACATCTGCCACTTTCTCCAATAGGCGGCCAAGTAGTGATGATGAGAGTCGCGTGGGAGCAGGTGTTGCGAGCGGTCATGCTCCTGGCCCTGAGACCATTGTGGGGGACATTGATGACGTGCAGACAGTAGCGGATGATGATGATGATAATGTAGCCGATCGCACTTAGGAGCTGGGTGAAGAAGGGGCTCCATCATAATCAGGAGAAGAAGGTGGCTTGCGCTTGAGGTAGGGGCTGAGCCAGCAGGGTGGTAGCGTGGCTGTGTGTCTGCAGGCTGGCAGCAGTGGGAGGTTGGAAGCCAAATGTGCCTGGGGTGAACCACCCACTTCGCAGGAGCCTACCGGCCTGAAAAGTAGCGATGCAGGGGTTCACAAAGGAAGCAGTAGCAGGCAGTAAGCGCGGAGTGTTGGGGCAAAAATTCCATACTTGGCGGTGTGGCAATTTTTTGTTAGGCCGCCAGAGGAGGTGAACATGGCCATTTGCTTAATTTGTGGGCAGAAGGTGAAGCATGGCCAGGGTGCCATTGTTGGCACCATAGCCCTGCGTCAACACATGCAGCATCACCATAAAGTGGCCTGGGAGAACCGTGGCTCCGATGTGGTGGTCCAGTCTGCTGCAACAACCGCTGCATCACCCAGTGGCACACACCTGATTTCATGTAGTCAAGGATCCACCACCTCAGCCAAAGGGAAGAGGTCTGTCCTTCCCATCATCTGCTGGTCCTGATGCTTCTGCTCCTCATCCTCCTACTCCTCATCCAACGGCGCAGAAGCTGAACATGCTCCTGGCCAAGTTGCTGGTGTTGCAACCCCTTCTTTTCCAAGTGGTGGACTCTGCACCTTTCAGAGAACTGAAGACTTGTGCCGAGCCGAGACGGAGAGTCCCAACCTGTCATTTCTTTGCCAAAAAGGCAGTACCAGCCCTGCATACATATGTAGAACAGAAAGTCGGCCAATCCTTGAGTCTGTCGGTGTCTGCCACAGTGTATGGCAGCGCCGACGTGTTGAGCTAGAACTACGGTCAAGGATATTATATGTCCTTTACGGCCCACTGGGTAAATGTTGTTCTTGCCTAGCGACACCAGCAACTTGGCCAGGCGACGCTGCTACCGCCACCACGTCCTCACTCCATTTGTCCTGCGACATCGGCCACCTTTGCCTCCACCATGTGTAAGATGGAGGAACAGTTGCCACTGTTTAAAATACCGTTGATGTGAAAATGTACTTATTAGGCTGTCATTGTGCTCTTTGACCACTAGAGGCTGCTGTTTCCCCACGCAGCTAAGCTACTGCTGGCATTTTTAATATGTATGAGAGGTAGGGTTAAGGAACTGAAGAAGGAGCAGGAAGGAGCTCGGCAGACATCTAATTAGGGACATAAGAGCTGGAAGACAGAATAGGGTTGCCACCTTTTCTTCAAGCCAAACCTGAACACTTTAGCACCTCGCAGCAATTTTTTTTGTAAAGTATACACTATGCACATGGGTGGCGGATCATGACCCATCACCAGGCTTCCTGCTTTCCCGTGAAGACGGCGTTCAAGTGAAAGAACACGTGCTTCAGAGGCAACCTAGCTTCCTGATCAATCAAAAAGAGGGGCGGCGAGTCATGATTTCAATCCACTTTGTGATTGGCTAGGAAGCCGGATTCACTTTTTTGTTGGCAGTGTACCACTTTTTTGTAGGCCGGGACGTGAGTCATGACATACTGCCCAGCTTGCTGATTGGTTAGGAAGTCAGGCTGCCTAGCAACAAGTGAAGCAGGCTGTAACGGATCTCCTGGCACCCCGACCGGGTACCTCCGTCGATAGATGCTCCTAGTGCTTTCCGAGGACTCCAAGCACTCCACTTGACACCGTAAGTGCTGCAGACCCCACAAACTGCCGAAGCTTGGTTGAGGTCTCACCGTCTCCTACCCACCCTGGACCTACGACAAGGCTCCAGGCTGCAGTGGGTGAACCTCTCCCACATCCAGAGAGCAGGAACCATGAACACGCTCTTACAAGAGCTTATACTCAGGGGAGTATTGTGATATAGCAATCCCCAAGAGTGTAGTTATCGCATTCCCCAAACATGAGCCAAAACTTCATGAAGGTATAAAGCAGCCTCTTTATTTTAACACACAAGCATTTTATACACATCTTCCAAAAAGGTTACCACCCACAGGGTTTTGTAAAAACAGCCAATAACCACATACAATACACTCAGACACTCCCACACAAAATCCTCCCCTCTGCCCGCGATAGAATTACATCACACTGGGTTGATGCAATCATCACAGGCAGGCGAATCCACAATATCCTCTGTCCTGGAGACAACCGAGAAGTAATTAAATTATCTCTCAGGACAAAGGACATCACCAATACACACAGAGAGACAATGGAACAGACCTCCCTACTCAATGTATACAATGTCCCACCCTTTTCAATACACATAGACATTTAACATCCCAAAATTGCATGAATTAGACCAGGGTTCAAGTTAGTCCAAGTCCTTTGTGAACAACGGAGGCCTGGCTAATGAGAGGGCCCATAATCCTGGGGCAAGAGGCTAGTAGCCAGCCCCCTCCAAAACCAAGTGGCGAGGTTGGTTTCGCCACACAGGCTTTCTAGCCAATCAGGAAGCCAGGAGGCGGATGATAACCCACCTCCCCTCTTCCTGATTGGAAAGGAAGTCAGCTGTATGCTCCCTTGGCGCTGCAAGTCAGAGGGACATCTCCCTCCGACCAGTAGTCCCAATATCGGGGAAGGTATCGGAGCATTTGGGCGAGTACAAGTATTCGCCCAAATGCTCTGTATCGGCAGCGATATTAGTATCAGTTAGTGTTGAGCGCGAATATTCGAATATCGAATTTTTATCTCGAATATCGCAACTTCGAGATTTCGCGAATATTTCGAATATAGTTCTATATATTCGGAAATTTAATATTCGTTTTTGTTTTTTTTCCCCCATCTGAAAATATATGATTCCTCTTTGCTTCTTGCTTGTGGGTCAATGAGTCATTGGCCCACAAGCAACTGAATTGAAGCTGGAAGGAATCACGTTTTCAGAGGGATCAAATATGACGAATATTCGAAATAAAGAATATATTGCTGTATATTCGTTTTTAGAATATTCGTCCTATTGTATACTATCGGTATCGGCAGTCTGGCAGTACATCTATAGTGCAAATCCATTTTATTGATAGTTGTCATTGAAACGACAAGCGCATTTCTGGGCCTGATAAAGGGGACCCTGCACGGCCCCATAAGCACTTGTCGATTGGACGACAACTATCAATAAAATGGATTTTGCACTAACATGAAATTTAAATGTTTATATTTGGATGATATGTATTATTGCACATAAAATATGCCCCCACAAAACATGTCACACTGGTTACTTGTGGCATTTTTTTATGGGGACATGTGCCATGCATGCCCCCCTCCCCTTTCCAATTAATATTTTTTATTAAAAACTGTCTTCAAATGTTTTAAATACCTTTCCCAAATGAAAAGAAGAACTGCCTGGAGTGGAGCAGCTCCGTGAGCAGGTGGCTGCCAGAGAATGATTTCTCGTCTCCCAGACTCCCACACTCCCTCTCTGATGTCACTTCCTCTAGTACTGACTAGCAGAGAGATGGAGGGAGGAGGGAGAGGATTGCTGCTTTAGAGAGCCGCCTGCCCTTTACACACAAGCTGTGCAGTATGCAGTTGCAGCTCCAGTCCAGCGGCAGCCTCCAGGTCACAGGCACGGCCACGTCTGCCACTATTCTTATCCTATTCCTTAATCCTTCCTAAGTTCCTGCACACATGCATTGCACAGTCACACAGTCACTCTCATTCAGACAGTGCTGTGGCTCGCTCTGTTGCCCAGTCAGCTGACCTCCTCTACTGCTGACTGACAGTCCTGTCCTGCTCATAGCTGGCAGTGGCTGCCCCTGACTGCCTTACTCAGTCTGACATCACGGAGGATCACACTCACGCTCACTCACCACCCACGCCGCCGCTCCACCAGCTATGATGACAATTGACAGGTGAAGGCAGATTGGGCAGGCAAGCGTAGAAGAGTGTCTCTGCATGAATCTTCCTGTGCCCGGGTCTGAGAAAGCCTTGTACCCGGGCACAGGATTACAAACCCGGACTGTCCGGGTCAATCCCGTATGGGTGGCAACCCTAAGACAGAATCAAGTGGCATCCAGGTGTCAGTGTGAGCTGGAATGGCCGGAATCACTGTTGAAAGTGACAGATTGCTGTTGGTTATCCAGATAACGTCCATAAAAAAGAAGATTGGTTCCCGGAAAGCTGGAAGAGCTGTGGAACGGAGCTACACACCCTGCATGGCCTCATGGCTGCTGGAAAGACTTGTCTGATTCAAGTCACCATTGGATGAATAGCAGACCTGGGTCGGTAAGAGCATGCACGCACTTCAAGATAAGAGTTGCGCCTGAATACTAGAGATTGAGATCAAAACCTGCCTGTAGTTAGTGTTGCTGAGTGTTAGGCTACCAAGGATTGCTGCTTGGTTATCACAAGGACTTGTCAGTTAAAGTTCTGGTTCACTTGGGAGATCAGAGAAGACATCATCATTATCTCCAGTTAACCCAGCGTGTTTATCGGGAGTGATATACATTAGACACATGCAACACTACATTTTGGGGAATAGGGAAGTGAGATAGTACTGTATAATCTGGTAATATTTTAAGCTGCTGTGTCGCACCACGGCTAGCCTGTATCTCAAACACACACACGATTGTTCCTGTTCTTCAGGGTAATAACAGGTATGGCGAGGCAGAGTTAGCTCTGCTCGCAGTAGGTAAATTGCGCTAGTGTTTTCCGGCTACCATCGGAGTGCACTGTGCTGTGCAATACAGGGGTCCCAGCCTCTGGGCTGAGTGTATGTTATCTGATTTTATGTTTTCTGCATTTGAAAGTGTTTGATAGCGCATTACAGTAAAGAGTCGTTTTCCTTGTTTGTGACTGTATCCTGGGGAGCCCACCCCAGTACATGGTCTTACACATGTCCTCAGCCTCCACTGCACGGACAATTCACAGTGCCCCTCCAGCAAACCACATGTGCAGGGCACGGCAGTGTCACACTGTTCTGCACCTGGTTTGCCTGGGAGAACAGAGTCACACAGGGGAGGAACTTCTCTGCGTCCTTTATCAAGAAATCGAATCCTGGCTTTCTCCTCGACAACTCAAAATCAGAACCATGGTGACCAACAACAGCTGTGTCAAGGAGGGCTGAGCCATGCGCCCTGCATGGCACACTTCAGTCTGGTTGTAATCGGTTCCTGAAGTCTTCACCCCATCTGCAAGACATCTTGAAAATGGCCAGGAAACTTTGCATGCACTTCAGCCACTCGTACACCACAACGCACACCCTCCTTGAGCTGCAAAGGCAGAACGGAATCCCCCAACATAGGCTAATATGCAATGTTTCCACCCATTTGAATTCCACCCTCCATATGTTGGGCCGATTATATGAACAGGGAAACTCCATAAACGATTTCTTGATGATACAGGCGGACAAAGGTACTCCCCTGTGTAACTTCGATGTTAGCCAGTGGCAGCTCATGCGTGACACCTGCCATTTGCTCGGGCCCTTTGAGGAGGCCACTTTATTTGTCAGTTGCCAGGACTACCGGATGAACAACGTCATTCCACTGATTCATGTCCTGGAACAGATGCTGCAAAATCTGGCTGGCCAGGGGACAGGTGACGTGGCGACTGCATCTCACGGCCACATGAGCCCTGTGGTGGCTGAACTAGAGAAGGAGGAGGACATTCGAGCAAAAGCAATGTGTAGAGAAATGGCTGTTTTTTGTACACAGGAGAGGAGGAGCAGGAGCAGTCAGAGGAGCTACAGGGTGATGAGGAAGATTACCCAGACACCCCGTGTCAGTATGCAGTGCAGATGGAGGCAGGGAGTCCCTCCGAGTCACTTGCACAAATTGCCCAATGCATGCTCACTTGTTTGCGTAGTGACAGCTGAATTGCCACCATTCGGCAGAAGGATGACTACTGGTTCTCCACCATGTTAGACCCTTACTACTGGACCAAAATGAGGGCCTTTTCTACACCCGCTGAGAGGGAGGACAAACTGAACTACTATCGAGACATCCTATGTAGTCAGTTGGCCACTGCTTATGTGCGCCATCGCCTATCCTCACGCAGGTCTGACCGGAGGCCCTCTGTGCTCACATTCCACTGCCATGGCTGCCGGGGGATTTGGGGGGGCAGGAGCAGTACCAGCTTCATTAGCAGCAACTTAAGTCTAAAGTCACTGATGAGCTGTTTTCTTCAGCCGCATACTGAAGAAACTACGCACCAGCAGCAGCAGGTAGACATAGAGCAGAACCTGAATCAGCAGGTTGTGGCATACTTGGAGTGCAAATTGCCACCCTACATTGAAGATCCCCTGGACTACTGGGCAGCCAAACTCAATTTGTGTCCGCAACTGGCCGAGTTTGCCCTGGACAAGCTTTCCTGCCCGACCAGCAGTGTGGCATCAGAGTGGGTGTTAAGTGAGGCAGGGGCCATAGTTAAACCAAGGAGAACTCGCCTGTCCACCCAAAATGTGGAGGAAATTACCTTTGTGAAGATGAATAAGGCGTGGATCAGCCAGGATTTCCAAACACCAATGCCTGATGCATCAGACTAGATCATCCATGGTGTCACACCTACACTTTGACAAGAGACCTGTTTCTTCTGGCTACCTGCTTCAGCTACTATTCTGATGCTGCCACCCACTTGATGCCACACTTGCTGTCAGGTGCTCCTACAGCCACCCTCCATCTTCAGCTGGTACTGGTATTGCCTCCCAACTCCCCACTATCTCACTGGGCCACTCTGTGGTCTCCTCATGCTGTTGCCACCTGAACACTATGTCACTGGGCCATTATGTGGTCTCCTCATGCTGTTGCCAGTTCACCACTATGTCACTGGGCAACTCTGTCTGCTCTTCATGCTGCTGCCACCTCAGCACAATGTCACTGGGCCACTCTGTCGTCTCCTCATGCTGATGCCACCTCAACACTATGTCACTGGGCAACTCTGTGGACTTTTCATGCTGTTGCCACCCTCCCCACCTTGTGGTCTCTTCATGCTGCTGCCACAAAACCACATAGCTGTGATTGGTATTGCAGTTCAGCCCAATTCACTTGACTGGGACTAAGCTGTGCATAGGCCATGTGACTGATAAACATGAAGTCACAGACCTAAGAAGAAGCTGATGAAAAAACTTATTGGCGGGGGTGCTGTGAGTCATACCCCACTAATTAGATACTGATGACCTATCCTGAGGATAGGTCACCAGTTTAAAGCACTCGGCCAACCTTTTAAGACAGGCAATAGTTTAATCACATTGCGTATTACTGGAAATCTGGATCTCAACTTCAATACTGTAATCTGTGAATCTAACTTATACCCTATCTCATTTCCATTCTCCAACATATAATGATTGATCATACATGTGTGTAAATATTAGAAATCTGTTGGAGCTGAAAGTTACTTAAGTCTTTTTTTTCTTTCTAGTAATGTCTTAGTGACTCGTGAAGCATTTAATATTATATCGCACTTGAGCGAATGTGTAAGGATTTCAAAACAGGATGTTTCAGACATCAGATGAAGTCTCAACAAGCAAGGTTCACGTATGGTACATCTTCCAGTGATGTCATTGCCTGATTATGCTTCCTCTTACTTTTCTTCTAAACCCCTGCTTTATGTAGCTTAGCATTCTGCTTGCTCTAATGGCCAACACCTGCTATAAGGAAAACAATCCTTGTCCCCAGCTTTAGCAGACGTGCTTATCTTCCAATTAAAACATTTAGAATATGCTATGAGGCTTATTGTCGGTGCCTGGAACCAATTTGTCATCACCTTAGGTAGCTTTTAAAAATTAATAACCCAATCACAACCTTTTCCTTGCCTGGGGCGCGTGGAAGGGGTGCAAAAACAGCACAAAAGATCGACAGAGAGGCAACGCTGGGATAAGGAGGAATTTGGGAATTGCCTGACACAACCGTAGGGATCTCATATGGGAAATATTATGCTCTAGTGTTATACAAGAAGATAATTAAAATGATGCCGGATATTAAATAGGACTAGCTTGATTTTTATAATTAACAAATATATTTAGCTTAGTTATTTTATGGTAGTTTGTTGATAAAGTTTGGTCCTCATATATATATTTATGTGGTCAGATTTGAAGTAAAAATAATTTATGTATCAACCCCTTGAGCTATTTGTTAACTTAAGGAACAGGCCATTTTTGCAAAAAAAAAAAAAAAAGATTCTGAGATTGTTTTATTTTCTCTTTACACATTGAACTTCATGAGTAGATATATTTCACTTTTATGTATAAAAAAAATCCCAAATTTTTAATTTTCTAAATTTCTATTTATCCGCTTTTACGGGAGATAGTGATACCTCATAAAATATTTATTACTTTACAATTTTAATATTTCTACTTTAAGTTGGCATCGTTGAGTAAATATCATTTTATTTACTTATTTATTTTTACTTTAGAAGGCTTAGAATTTTTACCTTACCCAGGCCGTTCTGAGATTGTTTTTTCGTCACATATTGTACTTCATAGCATTGCTAAAATTGGGTCCAAAAAGTTAATTTTTTTGCACAAAAAAATAAAAATTTTACCAAAAATGTTGAAAAATTAGCAAATTTCAAAGTTTCAGTTTCTCTACTTCTGTAATACATAGTAATACCCCCAAAAATTGTGAAGGCTTTACATTCCCCATATGTCTACTTCATGTTTGTAGCATTTTGGGAATGATATTTTATTTTTTGGGGATGTTACAAGGCTTAGAATTTTAGAAGCAAATTTTGAAATTTTTTAGAAATCTTCAAAATCCCACTTTTTATGGACCAGTTCAGGTATGAAGTCATATTGTGAGGCTTAGATAATAGAAACCTCCCAAAAATGACCCCATTCTAGAAACTACACCCCTCAAGGTATTCAAAACTGTTTTTTCAAACTTTATTAACCCTTTAGGTCTTCCACAAGAGTTAATTGCAGATGGAGAAACAATTTTGAAATTTCTATTTTTGGGAAAATTTTCCAATATAATCAATTTTTTCCAGGAGTAAAACAAGGGTTAACTGCCAAACAAAACTCAAAATGGGTTGCCCTGATTCTGTAGTTTGCAGAAACACCCCATATGTGGTCGTAAACTACTGTTTGGCCAAACAGGAGCACATAGAAGGAGGGGAACACCATATGGGTTTTGGAAGGCAGATTTTGCTGGACTGGTTTTGTTTATACCATGTCCCATTTGAAGCCCCCTTTTGCACCCCTAGAATAGAAATTTCAAAAAAGTGACTCCATCTAAGAAAGTACACCCCTCAAGGTATTCAAAACTGGGTTTACAAACTTTGTTAACCCTTTAGGTTTTCCACAAGAGTTAATGGCAGATGGAGAAACAATTTAGAAATTTCTATTTTTGGGAAAATTTTCAATTTTAACCCTTCCTTTATTACTGGAAAAATGGGTTAACAGTAGGGATGAGCGAACTCAAACTGTATAGTTCGGGTTCGTACCGAATTTTGGGGTGTCCGTGACACGGACCCGAACCCGGACATTTTCGTAAAAGTCCGGGTTCGGGTTCGGTGTTCGTCGCTTTCTTGGCGCTTTTGTGACGCTTTCTTGGCGCTTTTTGAAAGGCTGCAAAGCAGCCAATCAACAAGCGTCATACTACTTGCCCCAAGAGGCCATCACAGCCATGCCTACTATTGGCATGGCTGTGATTGGCCAGAGCACCATGTGACCCAGCCTCTATTTAAGCTGGAGTCACATAGCGCCGCCCGTCACTCTGCTCTGATTAGCGTAGGGAGAGGTTGCGGCTGCGACAGTAGGGCGAGATTAGGCAGATTAACTCCTCCAAAGGACTTGATTAACTGATCGATCTGCAGCTGTGGATCATTGAGCTGCTGATCCTCAATTGCTCACTGTTTTTAGGCTGCACAGACCGTTTGTCAGTCTCATTTTTCTGGGGTGATCGGCGGCCATTTTGTGTCTTGTGGTGCGCCAGCACAAGCTGCGACCAAGTGCATTTAACCCTCAATGGTGTGGTTGTTTTTTGGCTAAAGCCTACATCAGGGTGAAGCTGTCACACCAAGTGCATTTAACCAGCAATAGTCTGTTCATTTTTTGGCCATATACAAAATCAGGGGCAAGCTGCGCCTGTCACCAAGTGCATTTAACCCTCAATGGTGTGGTTGTTTTTTGGCTAAAGCCTACATCAGGGTGAAGCTGTGACACCAAGTGCATTTAACCAGCAATAGTCTGTTCATTTTTTGGCCATATACAAAATCAGGGGCAAGCTGCGCCTGTCACCAAGTGCATTTAACCCTCAATGGTGTGGTTGTTTTTTGGCTAAAGCCTACATCAGGGTGAAGCTGTCACACCAAGTGCATTTAACCAGCAATAGTCTGTTTATTTTTTGGCCATATCCCAGTCTAATTCTGTCACTAAATCCATACCGGTCACCCAGCGCCTAAATACTAGGCCTCAAATTTATATCCAGCTAAATCTGTCCCTAGTGCTGTAGCTGGGCGAGTTATTTAGTGTCCGTTCAAGCACATTTCTTGTTCTGGGTTGAAATACAATTCCCAATTTAGCAATTTCATAATTTAGTGGTTCCTGCTATATCAGAGCTATTTGAAATCTATCCCAAAAAGGGTATATAATATTGAAGGTGCACATTGGGTCATTCAGAATAACTTCACACACACCCGCTACTGTGTATTTCCAAGTCTAATTCTGTCACTAAACCCATACCTGTCACCCAGCGCCTAAATACTAGGCCTCAAATTTAAATCCCTCTAAATCTCTCGTTACCCACCGCTGTACTGTTGTTGCTGGGCAAGATATTTAGTGTCCGTCAAAGCACATTTTTTGTTCTGGGTTGAAGTACAATTCCCAATTTAGCAATTTCATAATTTAGTGGTTCCTGCTATATCAGAGCTATTTGGAATCTATCCCTAAAAGGGTATATAATATTGAAGGTGCACATTGGGTCATTCAGAATAACTTCACACACACCCGCTACTGTGTATTTCCAAGTCTAATTCTGTCACTAAACCCATACCTGTCACCCAGCGCCTAAATACTAGGCCTCAAATTTAAATCCCTCTAAATCTCTCGTTACCCGCTGTACTGTTGTTGCTGGGCAAGATATTTAGTGTCCGTCAAAGCACATTTTTTGTTCTGGGTTGAAGTACAATTCCCAATTTAGCAATTTCATAATTTAGTGGTTCCTGCTATATCAGAGCTATTTGAATCTATCCCTAAAAGGGTATATAATATTGAAGGTGCACATTGGGTCATTCAGAATAACTTCACACACACCCGCTACTGTGTATTTCCAAGTCTAATTCTGTCACTAAACCCATACCTGTCACCCAGCGCCTAAATACTAGGCCTCAAATTTAAATCCCTCTAAATCTCTCGTTACCCGCTGTACTGTTGTTGCTGGGCAAGATATTTAGTGTCCGTCAAAGCACATTTTTTGTTCTGGGTTGAAGTACAATTCCCAATTTAGCAATTTCATAATTTAGTGGTTTCTGCTATATCAGAGCTATTTGAAATCTATCCCTAAAAGGGTATATAATATTGAAGGTGCACATAGGGTCATTCAGAATAACTTCACACACACGCTTCTGTGCATTTCCAAGTCTAATTCTGTCACTAAATCCATACCGGTGACCCAGCGCCTAAATACTAGGCCTCAAATTTAAATCCCTCTAAATCTCTCGTTACCCACCGCTGTACTGTTGTTGCTGGGCAAGATATTTAGTGTCCGTCAAAGCACATTTTTTGTTCTGGGTTGAAGTACAATTCCCAATTTAGCAATTTCATAATTTAGTGGTTTCTGCTATATCAGAGCTATTTGAAATCTATCCCTAAAAGGGTATATAATATTGAAGGTGCACATAGGGTCATTCAGAATAACTTCACACACACGCTTCTGTGCATTTCCAAGTCTAATTCTGTCACTAAATCCATACCGGTGACCCAGCGCCTAAATACTAGGCCTCAAATTTAAATCCCTCTAAATCTCTCGTTACCCACCGCTGTACTGTTGTTGCTGGGCAAGATATTTAGTGTCCGTCAAAGCACATTTTTTGTTCTGGGTTGAAGTACAATTCCCAATTTAGCAATTTCATAATTTAGTGGTTTCTGCTATATCAGAGCTATTTGAAATCTATCCCTAAAAGGGTATATAATATTGAAGGTGCACATAGGGTCATTCAGAATAACTTCACACACACGCTTCTGTGCATTTCCAAGTCTAATTCTGTCACTAAATCCATACCGGTGACCCAGCGCCTAAATACTAGGCCTCAAATTTAAATCCCTCTAAATCTCTCGTTACCCACCGCTGTACTGTTGTTGCTGGGCAAGATATTTAGTGTCCGTCAAAGCACATTTTTTGTTCTGGGTTGAAGTACAATTCCCAATTTAGCAATTTCATAATTTAGTGGTTTCTGCTATATCAGAGCTATTTGAAATCTATCCCTAAAAGGGTATATAATATTGAAGGTGCACATAGGGTCATTCAGAATAACTTCACACACACGCTTCTGTGCATTTCCAAGTCTAATTCTGTCACTAAATCCATACCGGTGACCCAGCGCCTAAATACTAGGCCTCAAATTTAAATCCCTCTAAATCTCTCGTTACCCACCGCTGTACTGTTGTTGCTGGGCAAGATATTTAGTGTCCGTCAAAGCACATTTTTTGTTCTGGGTTGAAGTACAATTCCCAATTTAGCAATTTCATAATTTAGTGGTTTCTGCTATATCAGAGCTATTTGAAATCTATCCCTAAAAGGGTATATAATATTGAAGGTGCACATAGGGTCATTCAGAATAACTTCACACACACGCTTCTGTGCATTTCCAAGTCTAATTCTGTCACTAAACCCATACCTGTCACCCAGCGCCTAAATACTAGGCCTCAAATTTAAATCCCTCTAAATCTCTCGTTACCGCTGTCCTGTTGTAGCTGGGAAAGTTATTTAGTGTCCGTCAAAGCACATTTTTTGTTCTGGGTTGAAGTACAATTCCCAATTTAGCAATTTCATAATTTAGTGGTTCCTGCTATATCAGAGCTATTTGAAATCTATCCCAAAAAGGGTATATAATATTGAAGGTGCACATTGGGTCATTCAGAATAACTTCACACACACCCGCTACTGTGTATTTCCAAGTCTAATTCTGTCACTAAACCCATACCTGTCACCCAGCGCCTAAATACTAGGCCTCAAATTTAAATCCCTCTAAATCTCTCGTTACCGCTGTCCTGTTGTAGCTGGGAAAGTTATTTAGTGCCCGTCAAAGCACATTTTTTGTTCTGGGTTGAAGTACAATTCCCAATTTAGCAATTTCATAATTTAGTGGTTCCTGCTATATCAGAGCTATTTGAAATCTATCCCAAAAAGGGTATATAATATTCAAGGTGCACATTGGGTCATTCAGAATAACTTCACACACACGCTTCTGTGCATTTCCAAGTCTAATTCTGTCACTAAATCCATACCGGTCACCCAGCGCCTAAATACTAGGCCTCAAATTTATATCCCGCTGAATTTGAATACAATACATTGGGCCAAATAATATATTTGTTGTTGTGGTGAACCATAACAATGAGAAAAACATCTAGTAAGGGACGCGGACGTGGACATGGTCGTGGTGGTGTTAGTGGACCCTCTGGTGCTGGGAGAGGACGTGGCCGTTCTGCCACATCCACACGTCCTAGTGTACCAACTACCTCAGGTCCCAGTAGCCGCCAGAATTTACAGCGATATATGGTGGGGCCCAATGCCGTTCTAAGGATGGTAAGGCCTGAGCAGGTACAGGCATTAGTCAATTGGGTGGCCGACAGTGGATCCAGCACGTTCACATTATCTCCCACCCAGTCTTCTGCAGAAAGCGCACAGATGGCGCCTGAAAACCAACCCCATCAGTCTGTCACATCACCCCCATGCATACCAGGGAAACTGTCTCAGCCTCAAGTTATGCAGCAGTCTCTTATGCTGTTTGAAGACTCCGCTGGCAGGGTTTCCCAAGGGCATCCACCTAGCCCTTCCCCAGCGGTGAAAGACATAGAATGCACTGACGCACAACCACTTATGTTTCCTGATGATGAGGACATGGGAATACCACCTCAGCATGTCTCTGATGATGACGAAACACAGGTGCCAACTGCTGCGTCTTTCTGCAGTGTGCAGACTGAACAGGAGGTCAGGGATCAAGACTGGGTGGAAGACGATGCAGGGGACGATGAGGTCCTAGACCCCACATGGAATGAAGGTCGTGCCACTGACTTTCACAGTTCGGAGGAAGAGGCAGTGGTGAGACCGAGCCAACAGCGTAGCAAAAGAGGGAGCAGTGGGCAAAAGCAGAACACCCGCCGCCAAGAGACTCCGCCTGCTACTGACCGCCGCCATCTGGGACCGAGCACCCCAAAGGCAGCTTCAAGGAGTTCCCTGGCATGGCACTTCTTCAAACAATGTGCTGACGACAAGACCCGAGTGGTTTGCACGCTGTGCCATCAGAGCCTGAAGCGAGGCATTAACGTTCTGAACCTGAGCACAACCTGCATGACCAGGCACCTGCATGCAAAGCATGAACTGCAGTGGAGTAAACACCTTAAAACCAAGGAAGTCACTCAGGCTCCCCCTGCTACCTCTTCTGCTGCTGCCGCCTCGGCCTATTCTGCTGCTGCCGCCTCGGCCTCTTCCTCCGCCTCTGGAGGAACGTTGGCACCTGCCGCCCAGCAAACAGGGGATGTACCACCAACACCACCACCACCACCTCCGTCACCAAGCGTCTCAACCATGTCACACGCCAGCGTTCAGCTCTCCATCTCACAAACATTTGATAGAAAGCGTAAATTCCCACCTAGCCACCCTCGATCCCTGGCCCTGAATGCCAGCATTTCTAAACTACTGGCCTATGAAATGCTGTCATTTAGGCTGGTGGACACAGACAGCTTCAAACAGCTCATGTCGCTTGCTGTCCCACAGTATGTTGTTCCCAGCCGGCACTACTTCTCCAAGAGAGCCGTGCCTTCCCTGCACAACCAAGTATCCGATAAAATCAAGTGTGCACTGCGCAACGCCATCTGTAGCAAGGTCCACCTAACCACAGATACGTGGACCAGTAAGCACGGCCAGGGACGCTATATCTCCCTAACTGCACACTGGGTAAATGTAGTGGCAGCTGGGCCCCAGGCGGAGAGCTGTTTGGCGCACGTCCTGCCGCCGCCAAGGATCGCAGGGCAACATTCTTTGCCTCCTGTTGCCACCTCCTCCTTCTCGGCTTCCTCCTCCTCTTCTTCCACCTGCTCATCCAGTCAGCCACACACCTTCACCACCAACTTCAGCACAGCCCGGGGTAAACGTCAGCAGGCCATTCTGAAACTCATATGTTTGGGGGACAGGCCCCACACCGCACAGGAGTTGTGGCGGGGTATTGAACAACAGACCGACGAGTGGTTGCTGCCGGTGAGCCTCAAGCCCGGCCTGGTGGTGTGTGATAATGGGCGAAATCTCGTTGCAGCTCTGGGACTAGCCAATTTGACGCACATCCCTTGCTTGGCGCATGTGCTGAATTTGGTGGTGCAGAAGTTCATTCACAACTACCCCGACATGTCAGAGCTGCTGCATAAAGTGCGGGCCGTCTGTTCGCGCTTCCGGCGTTCACATCCTGCCGCTGCTCGCCTGTCTGCGCTACAGCGTAACTTCGGCCTTCCCGCTCACCGCCTCATATGCGACGTGCCCACCAGGTGGAACTCCACCTTGCACATGCTGGACAGACTGTGCGAGCAGCAGCAGGCCATAGTGGAGTTTCAGCTGCAGCACGCACGGGTCAGTCGCACTACAGAACAGCACCACTTCACCACCAATGACTGGGCCTCCATGCGAGACCTGTGTGCCCTGTTGCGCTGTTTCGAGTACTCCACCAACATGGCCAGTGGCGATGACACCGTTATCAGCGTTACAATACCACTTCTATGTCTCCTTGAGAAAACACTTAGGGCGATGATGGAACAGGAGGTGGCCCAGGAGGAGGAGGAGGAGGATGAGGAAGAGGGGTCATTTTTAGCACTTTCAGGCCAGTCTCTTCGAAGTGACTCAGAGGGAGGTTTTTTGCAACAGCAGAGGCCAGGTACAAATGTGGCCAGCCAGGGCCCACTACTGGAGGACGAGGAGGACGAGGATGAGGAGGAGGTGGAGGAGGATGAGGATGAAGCATGGTCACAGCGGGGTGGCACCCAACGCAGCTCGGGTCCATCACTGGTGCGTGGCTGGGGGGAAAGGCAGGACGATGACGATACGCCTCCCACAGAGGACAGCTTGTCCTTACCCCTGGGCAGCCTGGCACACATGAGCGACTACATGCTGCAGTGCCTGCGCAACGACAGCAGAGTTGCCCACATTTTAACCTGTGCGGACTACTGGGTTGCCACCCTGCTGGATCCACGCTACAAAGACAATGTGCCCACCTTACTTCCTGCACTGGAGCGTGATAGGAAGATGCGCGAGTACAAGCGCACGTTGGTAGACGCGCTACTGAGAGCATTCCCAAATGTCACAGGGGAACAAGTGGAAGCCCAAGGCCAAGGCAGAGGAGGAGCAAGAGGTCGCCAAGGCAGCTGTGTCACGGCCAGCTCCTCTGAGGGCAGGGTTAGCATGGCAGAGATGTGGAAAACTTTTGTCAACACGCCACAGCTAACTGCACCACCACCTGATACGCAACGTGTTAGCAGGAGGCAACATTTCACTAACATGGTGGAACAGTACGTGTGCACACCCCTCCACGTACTGACTGATGGTTCGGCCCCATTCAACTTCTGGGTCTCTAAATTGTCCACGTGGCCAGAGCTAGCCTTTTATGCCTTGGAGGTGCTGGCCTGCCCGGCAGCCAGCGTTTTGTCTGAACGTGTATTCAGCACGGCAGGGGGCGTCATTACAGACAAACGCAGCCGCCTGTCTACAGCCAATGTGGACAAGCTGACGTTCATAAAAATGAACCAGGCATGGATCCCACAGGACCTGTCCGTCCCTTGTCCAGATTAGACATTAACTACCTCCCCATAACCATATATTATTGGACTCCAGGGCACTTCCTCATTCAATCCTATTTTTATTTTCATTTTACCATTATATTGCGATGCTACCCAAAGTTGAATGAACCTCTCCTCTGCCTGTGTGCTAGGCCTAAATATATGCCAATGGACTGTTGCAGTGGTGGCTGACATGAAGCCTGATTCTCTGCTATGACATGCAGACTAATTCTCTGCTGACATGAAGCCAGATTGTCTGTTACGGGACCTCTCTCCTCTGCCTGGGTGCTGGGCCTAAATTTATGACAATGGACTGTTGCAGTGGTGGCTGACGTGAAGCCTGATTCTCTGCTATGACATGCAGACTGATTCTCTGCTGACATGAAGCCAGATCCTCTGTTACGGGACCTCTCTCCTCTGCCTGGGTGCTGGGCCTAAATTTATGACAATGGACTGTTGCAGTGGTGGCTGACGTGAAGCCTGATTCTCTGCTATGACATGCAGACTGATTCTCTGCTGACATGAAGCCAGATCCTCTGTTACGGGACCTCTCTCCTCTGCCTGGGTGCTGGGCCTGAATATATGCCAATGGACTGTTGCAGTGGTGGGTGACGTGAAGCCTCATTCTCTGCTATGACATGCAGACTAATTCTCTGCTGACATGAAGCCAGATTGTCTGTTACGGGACCTCTCTCCTCTGCCTGTGTGTGTGCTGGGCCTAAATATATGCCAATGGACTGTTGCAGTGGTGGCTGACGTGAAGCCTCATTCTCTGCTATGACATGCAGACTGATTCTCTGCTGACATGAAGCCAGATCCTCTGTTACGGGACCTCTCTCCTCTGCCTGGGTGCTGGGCCTAAATTTATGACAATGGACTGTTGCAGTGGTGGCTGACGTGAAGCCTGATTCTCTGCTATGACATGCAGACTGATTCTCTGCTGTCATGAAGCCAGATTGTCTGTTACGGGACCTTTCTCCTCTACCTGGGTTCTGGGCCTAAATTTATGAAAATTGACTCTTACAGTGGTGGGTGACGTGAAGCCTGATTCTCTGCTATGATATGAAGACTGATTCTCTGCTGACATGAAGCCAGATTGTCTGTTACGGGACCTTTCTCCTCTGCCTGGGTTCTGGGCCTAAATTTATGAAAATTGACTCTTACAGTGGTGGGTGACGTGAAGCCTGATTCTCTGCTATGATATGAAGACTGATTCTCTGCTGACATGAAGCCAGATTGTCTGTTACGGGACCTTTCTCCTCTGCCTGGGTTCTGGGCCTAAATTTATGAAAATTGACTCTTACAGTGGTGGGTGACGTGAAGCCTGATTCTCTGCTATGATATGAAGACTGATTCTCTGCTGACATGAAGCCAGATTGTCTGTTACGGGACCTTTCTCCTCTGCCTGGGTTCTGGGCCTAAATTTATGAAAATTGACTCTTACAGTGGTGGGTGACGTGAAGCCTGATTCTCTGCTATGATATGAAGACTGATTCTCTGCTGACATGAAGCCAGATTGTCTGTTACGGGACCTTTCTCCTCTGCCTGGGTTCTGGGCCTAAATTTATGAAAATTGACTCTTACAGTGGTGGGTGACGTGAAGCCTGATTCTCTGCTATGATATGAAGACTGATTCTCTGCTGACATGAAGCCAGATTCTCTGTTACGGGACCTCTCTCCTCTGCCTGGGTGCTGGGCCTAAATTTATGACAATGGACTGTTGCAGTGGTGGCTGACGTGAAGCCTGATTCTCTGCTATGACATGCAGACTGATTCTCTGCTGACATGAAGCCAGATTCTCTGTTACGGGACCTCTCTCCTCTGCCTGTGTGTGTGCTGGGCCTAAATATATGCCAATGGACTGTTGCAGTGGTGGCTGACGTGAAGCCTCATTCTCTGCTATGACATGCAGACTAATTCTCTGCTGACATGAAGACAGATTCTCTGTTACGGGACCTCTCTCCTCTGCCTGGGTGCCGGGGCCTAAATATCTGAGAATGGACTGTTCCAGTGGTGGGTGACGGGAAGCCAGATTCTCTGCTATGGAACCTCTCTCCAATTGATTTTGGTTAATTTTTATTTATTTAATTTTTATTTTAATTCATTTCCCTATCCACATTTGTTTGCAGGGGATTTACCTACATGTTGCTGCCTTTTGCAGCCCTCTAGCTCTTTCCTGGGCTGTTTTACAGCCTTTTTAGTGCCGAAAAGTTCGGGTCCCCATTGACTTCAATGGGGTTCGGGTTCGGGACGAAGTTCGGATCGGGTTCGGATCCCGAACCCGAACATTTCCGGGATGTTCGGCCGAACTTCTCGAACCCGAACATCCAGGTGTTCGCTCAACTCTAGTTAACAGCCAAACAAAACTCAAAATGGGTTGCCCTGATTCTGTAGTTTGCAGAAACACCCAATATGTGGTCGTAAACTACTATTTGGCTAAACGGCAGGACATAGAAGGAGGGGAACGTCATATGGTTTTTGGAA
Source organism: Bufo gargarizans (assembly GCF_014858855.1). Classification (NCBI taxonomy): domain Eukaryota; kingdom Metazoa; phylum Chordata; class Amphibia; order Anura; family Bufonidae; genus Bufo; species Bufo gargarizans. The sequence goes on along the minus strand of NC_058081.1, from coordinate 362,724,114 downwards.
GGCAGATTTTGCTGGACTGGTTTATTTACACCATGTACCCTTTCAAGCCCCCTGATGCACCCCTAGAGTGGAAACTCCATAAAAGTGACCCCATCTAGGAAACTACGGGATAAGGTGGTTGTTGTTTTGGGACTATTTTAGGGGTAAATATGATTTTTGGTTGCTCTATATTACTCTTTTTTGAGGCAATGTAACAAAAAAATTTAATTCTAAAATTGTTTCTTCATTCGCTATTTAGTTTTGCGGAACACCTAAAGGGTTAACATAGTTTGTAAAGTAACTTTTGAATACCTTGAGGGGTGTAGTTTCTTACATGGGGTCACTTTTTTGGAGTTTCTAGTCTAGGCTACATCAGGGGGGCTTTTAATGGGACAAGGTGTCAAAAAAAAAACTGT